>NC_053027.1:159781049-159872679 GCF_003073215.2 Triticum urartu
GTCATATCATAGCAGTGCTTAGGCGAAGCCCTGCGACGGTAGAACATCAAGATCGTCACCACGCCGTCGTGCTGACGGAACTCCTCCCCGAAGCTTTGCTGGATCGGAGCCCGGGGATCGTCATCGAGCTGTACGTGTGCTAAGAACTCGGAGGTGCCGGAGTAACGGTGCTTGGATCGGTCGGATCGGGAAGAAGACGTACGACTACTTCCTCTACGTTGTGTCAACGCTTCCATTGCGATCTACAAGGGTACGTAGATCATACTCTCCCCTCGTTGCTATGCATCACATGATCTTGCGTGTGTGTAGGAAATTTTTTGAAATTACTATGAAACCCAACAGTGGCATCCGAGCCTAGGTTATTTATGTTGATGTTATATGCACGAGTAGAACACAAGTGAGTTGTGGACGATACAAGTCATACTGCCTACCAGCATGTCATACTTTGGTTTGGCGGTATTGTTGGACGAGACGACCCAGACCAACCTTACGCACATAGATGGCTTGCGGGCGACTGTCTCTCCAACTTTAGTTGAACCAAGTATGGCTACGCCCGGTCCTTGCGAAGGTTAAAACGGAGTCTATTTGACAAACTATCGTTGTGGTTTTGATGCGTAGGTGAGATTGGTTCTTGCTTAAAGCCCGTAGCAGCCACGTAAAACTTGCAACAACAAAGTAGAGGACGTCTAACTTGTTTTTGCAGGGCATGTTGTGATGTGATATGGTCAAAACGTGATGAGATATAAGTTGTTGTATGAGATGATCATGTTTTGTTAAAGTTATCGGCAACTGGCAAAAGCCTTATGGTTGTCTCTATATTGCATAAGATGCAAGCACCAAATAATTGCTTTACTTTATCGCTATGCGATAGCAATAGTTGCAAGAGCAATAGTTGGCGAGACGACCGTGTGACGACACATTGATATAGATCAAGATGATGGAGATCATGGTGTCATGCCGGTGACGATAGAGATCATGACAGTACTTTGGAGATGGAGATCAAAGGCGCAAGATGATGATGGCCATATCATGTCACATATTTTGATTGCATATGATGTTTATCTTTTATACATCTTATTTTGCTTAGTTTGACGGTAGCATTATAAGATGATCTCTCACTAAATTATCAAGAAGTGTTCTCCCTGAGTATGCACCGTTGCGAAAGTTCTTCGTGCTGAGACACCACGTGATGATCGGGTGTGATAGGCTCTACGTTCAAATACAACGGGTGCAAAACAGTTGCGCACGCGGAATACTCAGGTTATACTTGACGAGCCAAGCATATACAGATATGGCCTCGAAACACGGAGACCGAAAGGTCGAGCGTGAATCATATAGTAGATATGATCAACATAATGATGTTCACCAATGAAATTACTCCATCTCACGTGATGATCGGACATGGTTTAGTTGATTTGGATCACGTGATCACTTAGAGGATTAGAGGGATGTCTATCTAAGTGGGAGTTCTTAAGTAATATGATTAACTGAACTTTAATTTATCATGAACTTAGTCCTGGTAGTATTGGCATATCTATGTTGTAGACCAATAGCTCGCGTTGTTGCTTTCATATGTTTATTTTGATATGTTCCTAGAGAAAATTGTGTTGAAAGATGTTAGTAGCAATGATGCGGATTGGATCCGTGATCTGAGGTTTATCCTCATTGCTGCACAGAAGAATTATGTCCTTGATGCACCGCTAGGTGACGGACCTATTGCAGGAGCAGATACAGACGTTATGAACGTTTGGTTAGCTCAATATGATGACTACTTGATAGCTTAAGTGCACCATGCTTAACGGCTTAGAATCGGGACTTCAAAGATGTTTTGAACGTCATGGACCATATGAGATGTTCCAGGAGTTGAAGTTAATATTTCAAGCAAATACCCGAGTTGAGAGATATGAAATCTCCAACAAGTTCTATAGCTAAAAGATGGAGGAGAATCGCTCAACTAGTGAGCATGTGCTCAAATTGTCTGGGTACTACAATCGCTTGAATCAAGTGGGAGTTAATCTTCCAGATAAGATAGTGATTGACAGAATTCTCTAGTCACCATCACCAAGTTAGTAGAACTTCGTGATGAACTATAATATGCAAGGGATAACGGAAACAACTCCCAAGCTCTTCGTGATGCTGAAATCAACGAAGGTAGAAATCAAGAAAAATATCAAGTGTTGATGGTTGACAAGATCACTAGTTTCAAGAAAAGGGCAGAGGGAAGAAGGGGAACTTCAAGAAGAACAGCAAGCAAGTTGCTGCTCAAGTGAAGAAGCCCAAGTCTGGTCCTAAGCCTGAGACTAAGTGCTTCTACTGCAAAGGGACTGGTCACTGGAAGCGGATCTACCCCAAGTGATTGGCGGATAAGAAGGATGGCAAAGTGAACATAAGTATATTTGATATACATGTTATTGATGTGTACTTTACTACTGTTTATAGCAAACCCTTAATATTTGATACTAGTTCAGTTGCTAAGATTAGTAACTCGAAACGGGAGTTGCAAAATAAACAGAGACTAGTTAAGGGTGAAGTGACGATGTGTGTTGGAAGTGGTTCCAAGATTGATATGATCATCATCGCACACTCCCTATAATTTCAGGATTAGTGTTGAACCTAAATAAGTGTTATTTGGTGTTTGCGTTGAGCATGAATATGATTTGATCATGTTTATTGTAATACGGTTATTCATTTAAGTAAGAGAATAAATTGTTGTTCTGTTTACATGAATAAAACCTTATATGGTTACACACCCAATGAAAATAGTTCGTTGGATCTCGATCGTAGTGATACACATAATCATAATATTGAAACCAAAAGATGCAAAGTTAATAATGATAGTGCAACTTATTTGTAGCACTGCCGTTTAGGTCATATTGGTGTAAAGCGCATGAAGAAACTCCATACTGATGGACTTTTGGAACCACTTGATTATGAATCACTTGGTACTTGCGAACCATGCCTCATGGGCAAGATGACTAAGACTCTGTTCTTCGGAACAATGGAGCGAGCAACAGATTTGTTGGAAATCATACATACTGATGTATGTGGTCCGATGAATATTGAGGCTCGCGACAGATATCATTATTTTCTGATCTTCACAAATGATTTGAGCAGATATGAGTATATCTACTTGATGAAACATAAGTCTGAAACATTTGAAAAGTTCAAAGAATTTCAGAGTGAAGTGAAAAATCATCGTAACAAGAAAATAAAATTTCTACGATCTGATCGTAGAGAAGAGTATTTGAGTTACGAGTTTGGCCTTCAGTTAAAAACAATGTGAAATAGTTTTCACTACTCACGCCACCTGGAACACCACAATGTAATGGTGTGTCCGAACGTCATAACCGTACTTTATTAGATATGGTGCGATCTATGATGTCTCTTACCGATCTACCACTATCGTTTTGGGGTTATGCATTAGAGACAGCTGCATTCACGTTAAATAGGGCACCATCAAAATCCGTTGAGACGACGCCTTATGAACTGTGGTTTGACAAGAAACCAAAGTTGTCGTTTCTTAAAGTTTGGGGTTGTGATACTTATATGAAAAAGTTTCATCCTAATAAGCTCAAACCCAAATCGGAGAAATATGTCTTCATAGGATACCCAAAGGAGACTGTTGGGTACACCTTCTATCACAAATCCGAAGGCAAGACTTTTGTTGCTAAATTCGGAGTTTTTCTAGAGAAGGAGTTTCTCTCGAAAGAAGTGAGTGGGAGGAAAGTAGAACTTGATGAGGTAACTGTACCTCCTCCCTTATTGGAAAGTAGTACATCACAGAAACCAGTTTCTGTGACACCTACACCAATTAGTGAGGAAGCTAATGATGATGATCATGAAACTTCAGATCAAGTTACTACCGAATCTCGTAGGTAAACCAGAGTGAAATCCGCACCAGAGTGGTACGGTAATCCTGTTCTGGAAGTCATGTTACTAGACCATGACGAACTTGCGAACTATGAGGAAGCGATGGTGATCCCAGATTCCGCAAAATGGCTTGAGGCCATGAAATCTGAGATGAGATCCATGTATGAGAACAAAGTATGGACTTTGATTGACTAGCCCAATGATCGGCGAGTCATTGAGATTAAATGGATCTTCAAGAGGAAGACGGACGTTGATAGTAGTGTTACTATCTACAAAGCTAGAATTGTCGCAAAAGGTTTTTCGACAAGTTCAAGGTGTTGATTACGATGAGAGTTTCTCTCTCGTGTCTATGCTTAAGTCTGTCCGAATCATGTTAGCTAATTGCCGCATTTTATGAAATCTGGCAAATGGATAAACAAAACCGCATTCCTGAATGGATTTCTGGAAGAAGAGTTGTATATGATACAACCAGAAGGTTTTGTCGATCCAAAGGGAGCTAACAAAGTGTGCAAGCTCTAGCGATCCATTTATGGACTGGTGCAAGCCTCTCGGAGTTGGAATAAACGCTTTGATAGTATGATCAAAGCATGTAGTTTTATACAGACTTGCGGTGAAGCCTGTATTTACAAGAAAGTGAGTGGGAGCACTGCAGCATTTCTGATAAGTATATATGACATATTGTTGATCGGAAATAATGTAGAATTATTCTGTAAAGCATAAAGGAGTGTTTGAAAGGAGTTTTTCAGAGAAAGACTTCGGTGAAGCTGCTTACATATTGAGCTTCAAGATCTATAGAAATAGATCAAGACGCTTGATAAGTTTTTCAATGAGTACATACCTTGACAAAATTTTGAAGTAGTTCAAAATGGAACAGTTAAAGAAAAGTTTCTTGCCTGTGTTACAAGGTGTGAAGTTGAGTAAGACTCAAAGCCCGACCACGGCAGAAGATAGAAAGAGAATGAAAGTCATTCCCTATGCCTCAGTCATAGGTTCTATAAAGTATGCCATGCTGTGTACCAGATCTATTGTATACCCTACACTAATTGGCATGGGAGTACAATGGTGATCTAGGAGTAGATCACTGGACAGCGGTCAAAATTATCCTCAGTGGAATAAGGATATGTTTCTCGATTATGGAGGTGACAAAAAGGTTCGCCGTAAAGGGTTACGTCGATGCAAGTTTTGACACTGATCTGGATGACTCTAAGTCTCGATCTAGATACATATTGAAAGTGGGAGCAATTATCTAGAGTAGCTCCATGCAGAGCATTGTAGACATAGAAAATTGCAAAATACATAATAGATCTGAATGTAAAAGACCGTTGACTAAGATTCTCTCACAAGCAAAACATGATCACACCTTAGTACTCTTTGGGTGTTAATCACATAGCGATGTGAACTAGATTACCGAATCTAGTAAACCCTTTGGGTGTTGGTCACATGGCGATGTGAACTATGGGTGTTAATCACATGATGATGTGAACTATCGATGTTAATCACATGGTGATGTGATCTAGATTATTGACTCTAGTGCAAGTGGGAGACTGAAGGAAATATGCCCTAGAGGCAATAATAAAGTTATTATTTATTTCCTTATATCATGATAAATGTTTATTATTCATGCTAGAATTGTATTAACCGGAAACATAATACATGTGTGAATACATAGAAAAACAGAGTGTCACTAGTATGCCTCTACATGACTAGCTCGTTGATCAAAGATGGTTATTTTTCCTAACCATAGACATGAGTTGTCATTTGATTAACGGGATCACATCATTAGGAGAATGATGTGATTGACTTGACCCATTCCATTAGCTTAGCACTTGATCGTTTAGTTTGTTGCTATTGTTTCTTCATGACTTATACATGTTCCTATGACTATGAGATTATGCAACTCCCGTTTACCGGAGGAACACTTTGTGTGCTACCAAACGTCACAACGTAACTGGGTGATTATAAAGGTGCTCTACAGGTGTCTCCAAAGGTACTTGTTGGGTTGGCGTATTTCGAGATTAGGATTTGTCACTCCGATTGTCGGAGAGGTATCTCTGGGCCCACTCGGTAATGCACATCACTATAAGCCTTGCAAGCATTGCAACTAATGAGTTAGTTGGGATGATGTATTACGGAACGAGTAAAGAGACTTGCCGGTAACGAGATTGAACTAGGTATTGAGATACCGACGATCGAATCTCGGGCAAGTAACATACCGATGACAAAGGGAACAACGTATGTTGTTATGCGGTTTGACCGATAAAGATCTTCGTAGAATATGTGGGAGCCAATATGAGCATCCAGGTTCCGCTATTGGTTATTGACCGGAGACGTGTCTCGGTCATGTCTACATAGTTCTCGAACCCGTAGGGTCCGCACGCTTAAAGTTCGATGATGGTTATATTATGAGTTTATGTGTTTTGATGTACCGAAGGAGTTCGGAGTCCCGGATGAGATCGGGGACATGACGAGGAGTCTCGAAATGGTCGAGACGTAAAGAATCGATATATTGGACGACTATATTCGGACATCGGAAAGGTTCCGAGTGATTCGGGTATTTTTCGGAGTACTGGAGAGTTACGGGAATACGTATTGGGCCTTATTGGGCCATACGGGAAAGAAGGAAAAGGGCCTCAAGGGTGGCCGCACCCCTCCCCTTGGTCTGGTCCGAATTGGACTAGGGAAGGGGGGCGTCCCCTTCCTTCCTTCTCCTTTTCCCTTCCCTTTCCTTCCCTCCTACTCCTACTACTTGGAAGGGCTCCTAGTTCTACTAGGAAAAGGGGAATCCTACTCCCGGTGGGAGTAGGACTCCCCTAGGGCGCGCCATGGAGAGGGCCGGCCCCTCCACTCCTCCACTCCTTTATATACGTGGCCAGGGGGCACCCCATAGACACACAAGTTGATCTTCGTGATCGTTCTCTTAGCCATGTGCGGTGCCCCCCTCCACCATAATCCTCGATAATATTGTAGCGGTGCTTAGGCAAAGCCCTGCGACGGTAGAACATCAAGATCGTCACCACGCCGTCGTGCTGACGGAACTCTTCCCCAACACTTTGCTGGATCAGAGTCCGGGGATCGTCATCGAGCTGAACGTGTGCTAGAACTCGGAGGTGCCGTAGTTTCGGTGCTTGGAAGGTCGGGCCGTGAAGACGTACAACTACATCAACCGCGTTGTGCTAACGCTTCCGCTTCCGGTCTACGAGGGTACGTAGACAACTCTCTCCGCTCTCGTTGCTATGCATCACCATGATCTTGCGTTTGCGTAGGAATTTTTTTGAAAATTAACGTTCCCAAACAAGTTCTCTACAACCGGATATTAACAAATTCCCATCTGCCCATAACCGCGCAGACTTTCGAAAGTTCAAATCGCAGGGGTGTCCCAACTTAGCCCATCACAAGCTCTCACGGTCAACGAAGGATATTCCTTCTCCCGGGAAGACCCGATCAGTCTCGGAATCCCGGTTACAAGACATTTCGACAATGGTAAAACAAGACCAGCAAAGCCACCCGATGTGCCGACAATCCCGATAGGAGTCGCACGTATCTCGTTCTCAGGGCAACACCGGATGAGACAGGCTACGAGTAAAACCAGCCCTCGAGTTTCCCCGAGGTGGCCCCGCAGGCGCTCGGTTCGGACCAACACTTAGAGAGCACTGGCCCGGGGGGGTTAAAATAAAGATGACCCTCGGGAGTCGACTCCCAAGGGAAAAGTAGGTGGTGGTGAGGCAAATGGTAAAACCAAGGTTGGGCCTTGCTGGAGGAGTTTTATTCAAAGCGAACTGTCAAGGGGTTCCCATAACACCCAACCAGCGTAAGGAACGCAAAATCAAGGAACATAACACCGGTATGACGGAAACTAGGGCGGCAAGAGTGGAACAAAACACCAGGCATAAGGCCGAGCCTTCCACCCTTTACCAAGTATATAGATGCATTAATTAAATAAAGATATTGTGATATCCCAACATATCCATGTTCCAACATGGAACAAACTTCATCTTCACCTGCAACTAGCAACGCTATAAGAGGGGCTGAGCAAAGAGGGTAACATAGCCAAACAACGGTTTGCTAGGAAAGGTGGGTTAGAGGCTTGACATGGCAATATGGGAGGCATGATATAAGCAAGTGGTAGGTAGCAGCATAGCAATAGAGTGAGCAACTAGCAAGCAAAGATAGAAGTGATTTCAAGGGTATGGTCATCTTGCCTGGGATCCCGCAAGGAAGAAGAACGATTCCATGAAGAAGACAAACGGACGAAGTCGAACAAATCCTCACAACTCCGAAACCGAAGCTAACGAGAGAAGCAACCTGGAAAGAAGCAAGCAACATAGTAAACAACCATCACATAAACATGGCATGATGCACAACCAAGTATGATGCATGTCCGGTTTAATGAGGCATGGCATGGCAAAGTGCACAAGCAAAACTACAAGTTAAGTGGAGCTCAATATGCAACGAGTTGCATATTGACGAAACACCATACAACTTATTTAGTTCTCTCTCGTTTAGGTACCCAACAATATTAAATGTTGTTAAGCATGGCAAGAGGTGAAGCATATGAAAACTATCTATCTAGGCAAGTTTAAATGAGGCCGGAATAACAAGCAACAAGTCTAGAAAAATCCTCATGTGAATATTTTATATTTGGTACTATTCTGCCCTAAACCATATTTTAGAGTTTTTAAACATGCAAAGTACTGCCACCATGTTAAACTAGGCATTTTTCTACCCCATTTACATATAAAGTTTATTAAATTCGGAGCTACGGATAATTAGATATGAAATAAACCATTTTAGCATGGCATTTGAGCAAAATATAAGCAAACATCATTTTTAACATTTCAAACATGGATGAAAGTGGCATATTATGAAACTAGATGAAATTCTAGTCATTTTTCATATATAAAACATTTTAATATGTTGCACGGTTCATGAGTTATTAAATGCATGAAGTAAGAGGACTTTTCTGTAAAACTGGTAGTCTCTGGATAATGCTAAAAATGCAGATCTGAAAAAAACGTAAGCGGGCCGAATCTGGCTGGCCTGATAGAGAGAAGGGGCTGCTGCTCACATGGCTGCATAAACACCAGAATTTGGCTGCGACGCGCTGGGGCCTTGGGGAGATGCGCGACTAGCGCCGGACGCTTAGCAGGCCTGCACCGGTGGCTGAGGGAGTCCGATTAAGGGGGTCTCGGACAGCCGAACTCATGTTTCCCTAACAAAACCACGAGGGTTGCGACAGGCTCTGGTTTGTAAAAGGCTTGTAATATAGCTTCGCCCAAATTGGACAATTATATATACCATGTAGTGACACCATACCAAGTTTCATGATTTCCTGGTGAGTTTTGGATTTACAGACATTTAAAAACCGAGATTCACAATTTTTGTGGGCAGGCCAGGACGGAGAGACGGTTGAATTCGTTCCCATTTGTTCCATGGGACCAAAACATGCACCCTAAGGAAACATGTACATTTTTCTAGCCATTTCGGTGCATTGGAGCATGTATTTGTAGTTCGGATTTGAATGATGGACATTAAATGCCTATAAAACTCAATTAATGAATAAAAAAGGTCAAACGAACCCTGAATAATTTCAAAGTTCAGCCTGAATCTCCAGTTGTTCCGTGTCGCATGTAGAAGGAAATACGAGGCTAGAAGAGGGAGTGATTATCATTTGGCCCACAAGGGGACATGTTTCCCTATTGAAACCACGAGGGTTCTTGCGACAGGCTCCGGTTTGTAAGAGGTTTGTAATAAATCTTGGACCAAATTGGCAATGTTTTTACCATGACATATATGTGCCATGACATGACACATTGCCACCTTTCATGACTTTCTGGTGAGTTTAGGATTTATGGGGACTAAAAAACCGAGATTCGAAATGTTTGAGGAAGAGCCAGGACACCGGTACAGTTGTAATTCGTTCCCATTCCTGGCATGAGGCCTAAACATGCACCCAAGGACACATGTATAATTTTTCTAGCCATTTTGGTGAATGGGGGCATGTATTTGTAGTTCAGATTTGAATTATGGACATTAAATGCCTAGGAAACTCAATTAGTGTATAAAAAGGCCAAACGAACCCTGAATAATTTTAAATTTCAGAATGGATATCATGTGGTTCCATGTTGCCCTTGGAAGAAAATACAAGGCGAAAAGATGCAGTGATTACGTTTCGCCCACAAGGGGAACACGTTTCCCTATCAGAACCACGAGGCTTCTTTGAGAGAAGCTCCAATTTTTGTAAGAAGTTTGTAATAAAGCATGGCCCAAATTGGACAATGTTTTTACCACGACATATATGTGTCATGACGTGACACCATGCCACCTTTGATGACTTTCTGGCGAGTTTAGGATTTATGGGGACTTAAAAACCGAGATTCGGAATGTTTAAGTACGAGCCATGACACCAGTACGGTTGTAATTCATTCCCATTCCTGGGACCTAAACATGCACCCAAGGACACATTTTTAATTTTCCTAGCCATTTTGGTGAACTGGAGCATGTATTTGTAGTTCAGATTTGAATTATGGACATTAAATGCCTAGGAAACTCAATTAGTGTATAAAAAGGCCAAACGAACCCTGAATAAGTTTAAATTTCAGCACGGATATCCTGTCGTTCCATGTTTCCCGTAGAAGAAAATACATGATGAAAAGAGGCAGTGATTACGTTTCACCCACAAGGGGGACACGTTTCCCTATAGGAACCACGAGGCTTCTTTGAGAGAAGCTCCGGTTTGTAAGAGGCTTGTAATACAACTTGCGCCACAATGGACGAAAAAATTCCTCGACATATAAGTGCGATGTCGTGACACCATGGCAGGTTTCACGATTTTTAGCTTAGTTTTGGATTTACGGGGATTTAAAAACCGAGATTCTTCTCACAAAATGTTTCCAAATAGCACACGGTACACTCAGGAAAGCCGATATTCAATGAAAACTTCGTGGAAACCATATTTTAAAGTTACATAAAAATCTGAAAAAATGTGGGATGTTAAGAAGGTGATGTTTTATTGCGACACAAAATTTCAAGTTGAAAAACATTACGAGATTTGAGCTATGAAAAAGACAAATTCCACCCTGAATAGTGACATTACTATTCGGCAGTATTCAACACTGATTTTGTCTTTTTCATAGCTCACATCTCTTAATGTGTTTCAACTTGAAATTTTGTGAGCCAATAAAACATCATCATTTTAACATCTCGCATTTTTTTGAAACTTCAAAACATCTTTTTCTTGTGGTTTTCACCGGTTTCCACCGAATGTTGGTTTCCGTATGATATCTCCCCCCCCCCCCGCTGCGTGCGCGATCTGAGTCATGCGTTCTGATTGGCCAGAACCCAAACCCCACGGATCATACGTGTGCACCGTTGGATGCTCCCAGATCGAACGACAACCCTGAGCCCTTTCGACAGCACATGCAGTACATGGGTAAGCACTATGCGCATGCGTCGTGTAGCTCACGCTTCCTTCTCTACTAGGTTTTCACTCAAAACAGGCTACCGTTTCTCGCCACTCCCCTCATCGGTTTCCCGCCTTTTCTCCCAGATATGCATGATGTAGATGTTCGTTTAATTCTTATAGTTCATCTCATCCAAAATCAATTAGTTTTGTAAAAAAAACTATTTTAAGATTCATGGAATTGTGCATTGTAAAGGTAAAAACAAATAGTGACAATTCATTTAGAAAAAAGGTTTGGGCAATTAAGATATGGAAGATTCTAGAGAACAAAGGAGAAGTGCTTGTGTTTAGAGGTTTGTGCATTATGCTTAAGTTCAACCATGGAGTCTTCTAGATTGTACATGTGGCAGAATCTGGTGGAATGTAGATGATATCCAACGGCCAGTAGTGCTCGGATTTGCCATCTCTGTACCATCGGATTGGCTTCATCCAACGAGCAACTTTCATAGTTATTCGCACACTACATATGTGTATAGATGTATATATATATATATATGTATATATATGTGTGTGTGTGTGTCCCATGCCAGACAAAATAAAGTTTGAGCGCATGCGTGGGACGACCCCCCCCCCCACTACCGCCTAAAAGTTGGGAAACTGACATCATAGGTATTGAACCAGGCTTGGAGTCGGGTACGATGTTCGGTCTGTAATGTACTTGGCGTGGCCCATCGAAGTTGTTCATTTGGGATTTAAACACATCATACACCATCATACCCATACATATTTTCGGGCCGCATGCAGTGTATACGGGGTCTTCTGATCGACCGCGTCTCCCTTGTGCGGTTTTTTATGACGACACGTATATATGTGGGCTCCCCGAGTGTATATATATCATCCCTTTGACCGATAATGAGGGGTATGTGTTTGCCATGAATGGATTCCTCCTAGTTCATGTTAGGGCCAGTCACCGTCAAATGTTGGTCAACCAAAACTCGAGCTCATGTGTTGTCAGGATTCCCTCCCAGATGCTCGGATTGCTGGGTTCGACCTACATCAAACCCTGCGTATGTATCTCATCCTTAACTACCTTGCCTTCATGGTTGTTGTCTGTATCGAGAGGTAGGAACCTCATCTAAATTGTACATTATTCTATATTGAAAACACACATCACCCCTTCCCAACGTACATCATTTTGGGCCGCATGCAAGAGGTGCTGGTTTTGTGGTCCCTCTCGTGCGATGTTTATGATAGTTCAATCTATTGGCTCAAGCGATTTATCGACAACAACAACTATCATTTGACCAAACGAAAGATTCATTGGTCCGTCTTATGGTAGGTCATGTCGACATGCATGTATGACCAAAGTATCGATCATTATGTGCATCCGCCCCGCTGACACGAAGTGGGAGGTGGTGGGCCAAGCATCCTAGCTAGGTACGACATTATGTCATTATATATATATCCTAGCTAGGTGGTTGTTAGGGTGCTTTCGGGTTTGCGAGGCAGGTGCCACCAAAGTTATGCATTGTGTATTTAAAGTTTTAAACATCCCCAATATTCGTACATATATTTGGCCACTTCCAAGTGGTTCTTGACTTCTGGCCCCTCTCATCGATCTTCAATGACGTGCCCAACCGTGGGCCCGCGGGGTCAAAGTTGTGCGTTGGAATTTTGAACAACACATACCACCCTTTTCACTCATATATATATATGGGCCACATGCTGGTGTGGCTATCTTTTGACCCTCCCTAACATTATATTTTGCTGCAAAGACTCTGATGATCCTCAACAAACACGGGGTATAATATCTAAACCGTGTGCGATACAAGTGCGATGTGAATCACCACGACCGTGCAAGCGCGAGCAAATTAAGGTGGAGCTACTGGCTCAATCGTGTGCAATGCAAGTGCGCTGAAATCACGACGACCGCGCAAGCGCGAGCAAAGGGTGGAGGTACTGGCTTAACCGTGTGCGATGCAAGTGCGCTGTAAAACCACCACCTGTGGAAGCTAAATGCGGGTAAGTTTATTTGGAAATTAGGATGAATCGTGTGCAATAGACCAGCTAGCTAGAAATATAAAAAACAAACTACCCACCTCGAGCGTTGCAAAAATCGGCGGATCCGCGCCACTTTTCCTTATTATCGTACACACGTATTGTTATTGGACCATGCGCGATCTTGGGCACTCCCGCCCCGCATCAATTCCTTTACCCAAATTTTAGTAGCCTCCGTATTTCAACCGTCGCCCACACTCCTCCAGCACCGACCTTATAGTAAAGTTTTAGTAGCCGAGGCATTTGAACCGCCGCCCTCCCTCGTCCACCACCATCTCCACCCACCATTACTAAAATTTTCAGTAGATGCGGCGTATCCTCAAACACCACCCCCTCCATAGTCCCCCACCCGCCCCCTTCCCCCCCTTCGAACCCTAGCTCGCGGCCGCCACCGGGGCCGCCGCCAACCCTGCCGATCAGCCCGTTCCTCCTAGCTTAGATAATAAAGTTCAGT
Source organism: Triticum urartu (assembly GCF_003073215.2). Classification (NCBI taxonomy): domain Eukaryota; kingdom Viridiplantae; phylum Streptophyta; class Magnoliopsida; order Poales; family Poaceae; genus Triticum; species Triticum urartu. Next base: position 159,794,831 of record NC_053027.1, read on the forward strand.
TTATCCAACGATTCCCATACCGTCGCCCCACTCCCCTGAGTTTTTAGATGAGGACTGCGGTGTCCCTCCTAGCCAGATCCACATCCCCTGCTCCAGAATGTCACAGCCTAAGCTCGACCACGTATCCCGGGGAGCCCGACGAGCGTTCGGCCAAGAAGAGGTTTATAATGGCCTCTCCGGCGGACGTTCGTGAGGTGGCCGCCACTCGCCCTGACCTGTCGATCCCGGAGCAACACGTCACCACGGAAGCCGGCAAAGACGTTGACTAAGTTGCCATGTCGAAGGCTTCATGTCAGCGGGCTAGCGTATTACTGTATCTCGGGAAAGCTGGCTACGACATCAAGCTTGTCCACACCGACGGCTTCACGCGGGCCATGTCACAGGTTAAATGGTCCATCCCCAACCCCTCTAGTTCAACCATCGTCGATCTCTTCGACGGCCTTGCTACCTCTTGAGCATGTGTTGGTTTTCCCTTGAAGAGGAAAGGGTGATGCAACAAAGTAGCGTAAGTATTTCCCTCAGTTTTTGAGAACCAAGGTATCAATCTAGTAGGAGACTACACGCAAATCGCCTAGTACTTGCATAAACAAATAAGAACCTTGCAACCAACGCGATAAAGGCGTTGTCAATCCCTTCACAGCAACTTGCAAAAGTGAGATCTGATAAAGATAATAAGATAAATATTTTTGGTATTTTTATGGTATAGATTGGAAAATAAAGATTGCAAAATAAATAGTAAACTAGAATTGTAGATTGGAAACTTATATGATGTAAGGTAGACCCGGGAGCCATAGGTTTCACTAGTGGCTTCTCTCAAGATAGCATGAATTACGGTGGGTGAACAAATTACTGCTGAGCAATTGATAGAAAAGCGCATAGTTATGATGATATCTAAGGCAATGATCATGAATATAGGCATCACGTCCGTGACAAGTAGACCGAAATGATTCTGCATCTACTACTATTACTCCACACATCGACCGCTATCCAGCATGCATCTAGAGTATTAAGTTCATAAGAACAGAGTAACACATTAGGCAAGATGACATGATGTAGAGGATAAACTCAAGCAATATGATATAAACCCCATCTTTTTATCCTCGATGGCAACATACAATACATGTCATTTCCCTTCTTGTCACTGGGATCGAGCGCCGCAAGATTGAACCCAAAGCTAAGAACTTCCCCCATTGCAAGAAAGATCAGTCTAGTAGGCCAAACCAAACTGATAATTCAAAGAGACTTGCAAAGATATCAAATCATGCATATAAGAATTCAGAGAAGAATCAAATAATATTCATAGATAATCAAGTTCATAAACCCACAATTCATCGGATCTCGGCAAACACACCGCAAAAAAGAGTTACATCGGGTAGATCTCCAAGAGAATCGAGGAGAACTTTGTATTGAGATCCAAAGAGAGACAAGAAGTCATCTAGCTAATAACTATGGACCCAAAAGTCTGTGGTAAACTACTCACACATCATCGGAGAGGCTATGGTGTTGATGTAGAAGCCCTCCGTGATCGAATCCCACTCCGGCGGAGCGCCAGAAAAGGCCCCAAGATGGGATCTCACGGGTACAGAACGTTGCGGCGGTGGAAAAGATGTTTAGTGGCTCTCCCCAAAGGTTTCAGGGTATAAGAGTGTATATAGGCGAAAGAAGTAGGTCGATGGAGCTGTGAGCTAGGGGCCCACGAGGGTGGGGGCGCACCTGGCCCCCCTGGGCGCACCCTCCTACCTCGTGGCTTCCTCGCTGCTTTCTTGATGTCCACTCCAAGTCTCCTGGATCACATTTGTTCCAAAAATGATCCTCGCGAAGGTTTTATTCCGTTTGGATTCCGTTTGATATTCCTTTTCTGCGAAACACTGAAATAGACAAAAAACAACAATTTGCACTTGGCTTTTGGTTAATAGGTTAGTCCCAAAAATAATATATAAGTGCATAGTAAAGCCCATTAAACATCCAAAACAGATAATATAATAGCATGCACCAATAAAAAAATATAGATACGTTGGAGACGTATCATGCATCCCCAAGCTTAATTCCTGCTCATCGTCGAGTAGGTAAATGATAAAAACAGAATTTTTGATGTGGAATGCTACCTAACATAATTTTCAATGTAATTATCTTTATTGTGGCATGAATGTTCAGATCCGAAAGATTCAAGAAAAAAGTTTAATTGACATAAAAATAATAATACTTCAAGCATACTAACTAAGCAATTATGTCTTCTCAAAATAACATGGCCAAAGAAAGCTTATCCCTACAAAAATCATATAGTTTGGCTATGCTTCATTTTTGTCACACAAGAATGCTCTCATCATGCACAACCCCGATGACAAGCCAAGTAATTGTTTTATACTTTAGTAATCTCAAACTTTTTTCAACTTTCACGCAATACATGAGCGTGAGCCATGGACATAGCACTGTGGGTGGAATAGAATATAATGACGGGGGTTGTGTGGAGAAGACAAAAAGGAGAAAGTCTCACATTGACGCGGCTAATCAACGGGCTATGGAGATGCCCATCAATTGATGGTCAATGCGAGGATTAGGGATTGCCATGCAACGGATGCACTAGAGCTATAAATGTATGACAGCTCAACAAAAGAAACTAAGTGGGTGTGCATCCAACTTGCTTGCTCACGAAGACCTAGGGCATTTGAGGAAGCCCATTGTTGGAATATACAAGCCAAGTTCTATAATGAAAATTCCCACTAGTATATGAAATTGGCAATATAAGAGACTCTCTATCATGAAGATCATGGTGCTACTTTGAAGCACAAGTGTGGAAAAGGATAGTAGCATTGTCCCTTTTATTTTTTATTTGTTTGGCCTTTCCCTTTTTTTATTTGGCCTTTCTTTTTTCTTTTTCTTTTTGGGACAATGCTCTATTAATGATGATCATCACACTCTATTTATTTACAACTCAAAGATTACAACTCGATACTAGAACAAAGTATGACTCTATATGAATGCCTCCGGCGGTGCACCGGGATGGCAATGAATCAAGAGTGACATGTATGAAATTATGCATGGTGGCTTTGTCACAAATACGATGTCAACTACATGATCATGCAAGGCAATATGACAATGATCAAGCATGTCATAATGAAAGGAACGGTGGAAAGTTGCATGGCAATATATCTCAGAATGGCTATGGAAATGCCATAATAGGTAGGTATGGTGGCTGTTTTGAGGAAGATATAAGGAGGTTTATGTGTGACAGAGCGTATCATATCACGGGGGTTGGATGCACCGGCGAAGTTTGCACCAACTCTCAAGGTGAGAAAGGGCAATGCACGGTACCGAAGAGACTAGCAATGGTGGGAAGGTGAGAGTGTGTATAATCCATGGACTCAACATTAGTCATAAACAACTCACATACTTATTGCAAAAATCTACAAGTCATCAAAAACCAAGCATTACGCGCATGCTCCTAGGGGGATAGATTGGTAGGAAAAGACCATCGCTTATCCCCGACCGCCACTCATATGGATGACAATCAAAGAAACACCTCATGCTTCAAATTTGTCACACAACGTTCACCATACGTGCATGCTATGGGACTTGCAGACTCTAACACAAGTGAGGGAGTCCTGGATTAGGGGGTCTCCGGACAGCCGGATTATATCCTTTGGCCGGACTATTGGACTATGAAGATACGAGATTGAAGACTCCGTCCCGTGTCCGGATGGGACTCTACTTGGCGTGGAAGGCAAGCTAGGCAATATGGATATGTATATCTCCTCCTTTGTAACCGACCTTGTGTAACCCTAGCCCCCTCCGGTGTTTATATAAACCGGAGGGTTTTAGTCCATAGGACAACATACAATCATACCATAGGCTAGCTTTTAGGGTTTAGCCTCTCCGATCTCGTGGTAGATCAACTCTTATACTACTCATATCATCAAGAATAAATTAAGCAGGACGTAGGGTTTTACCTCCATCAAGAGGGCCCGAACCTGGGTAAAACATCGTGTCCCATGCCTCCTGTTACCATCCGCCTTAGACGCACAGTTCAGGATCCCCTACCCGAGATCCGCCGGTTTTGACACTGACATTGGTGCTTTCATTGAGAGTTCCTCTGTGTCGTCGCCATTAGGCTTGATGGCTCCTTCAATCATTGATAGCGATGCAGTCCAGGGTGAGACTTTTCTCCCCGGATAGATCTTTGTATTCGGCGGCTTCGCACTGCGGGCCAACTCGCTTGGCCATCTGGAGCAGATCGAAGGTTACGCCCCTGGCCACCAGGTCAGGTTTGGAAGCTTAAACTACACGGCCCATATCCGCGGAGACTTGATCTTCGACGGATTCGAGCCCCTGCCGAGTGCGCCACATGGTCTCGATGAGCATGATTTAGCACTACCATCGGACAGTGTTCAGGAGATCGCACCGGCAACTGCTCCAACCCTTAATTCGGAGCCAATCGTGCCATCAATGGACGGGTGGATTGCCCCCGCCACGAAGGCCGTACTCTCAGCGGCGATCAAGCTGAGGATCGAGCTTACCCTTCACGGGAGCCGTGACGCCGAACTACCGGATTCTCCCCCGACCACGGACTCCGAACCGCCTGCGCCCATGCCTATCGAATCCGACTGGGCGCCGATCATGGAGTTTACCTCCACGGATATCTTTCAGCACTCGCCCTTCGGCGACATACTGAACTCATTAAGGTCTCTCTCCTTGTCAGGAGAGTCCTGGCCGAACTATGTCCGGCAGGATTGGGATGCGGATGATGAAGAAATTCGCCGCACACCCACCACCCACTTAGTAGCCACTGTCGATGATTTAACCGACATGCTCGACTTTGACTCCGAAGACATCGACGGTATGGACGACGATGTAGGAGACAAACAGGAACCACTGCCCACAGGGCATTGGACGCCCACTTCATCGCATGACGTATACATGGTGGACACACCCAAAGAAAACGACGACGAGGAACGGAAGGACGCAGCGAAGGGTTGTTCCCTCGAGAAGCACTCAAAGCGGCGGCGTAAGCGCCGCTCCAAATCCCGCCTCGGCAAAAACAACGATCATATAGACCAAGCGTTAGAGAAGGGTGAACCATCGCCCGACCACGGCAACACGGAGAATCAAACCAAACAACCTAACCCCGTCGAAGATAACAGTCCGGACGACATCACACCGGACAGGCACCCGGGGCAACAAAATGCCCATCAAAGGCTGGTTGCCACTGCGAGGAGTCTGAAAAAGCAGAAGCAAAGGCTCAGGGTTGCACAAGACACACTCAAAATCAGATGGAGTGAAGTACTCAACACTGCAGCGAAGTACGGTAGTAATTGCCACATCAAGAGCTACCCGAAGCGAAAGTTGCTACTTGAATTCGATGAGGAGGCCTTAGATCCTGCGCAATTAAAAAATAAAATGGCCATCCGGCCGGATAGACGACCTCGCGACCAACATAGAGCGGCAATCGACGCCGCACATAAGCCAGTACGTGATCCACGCGAGGGCTCACATCAAAAGGACGGTGCAACAAGATCCATATACGGGCCACGCAAGCGCGCTCCAGCATGCAATGCAACACAACAAACATCCGAACACAACGGTACACCCAAATACAGGGGTGCCGCACACCCCCTATGTTTCACCAACGAGGTGCTGGACCATGAATTTCCAGAGGGATTCAAACCCATAAACATAGAGGCGTATGACGGAACAACAGACCCTGGGGTCTGGATTGAGGACTACATCCTCCATATCCATATGGCTCGAGGAGACGATCTCCACGCGATCAAGTACTTACCCCTCAAGCTCAAAGGGCCAGCTCGGCACTGGCTTAAAAGCCTCCCCGAAAACTCCATCGGAAGCTGGGAAGAGCTCGAAGACGCTTTTCGGGCAAATTTTCAAGGGACCTATGTCCGACCACCGGATGCAGACGATTTAAGTCATATAACTCAACAGCCCGGTGAGTCAGCCCGAAAGCTTTGGAACAGGTTCCTCACTAAAAAGAACCAAATAGTCAACTGTCCGGATGCCGAAGCCTTAGAAGCTTTCAAGCATAGCGTTCGTGACAAATGGCTTGCCAGACACCTCGGCCAAGAAAAGCCGAGAACAATGGCAACATTAACAAGCCTCATGACCCGCTTTTGCGCGGGCGACGACAGCTGGTTAGCCCGATGCAGCACCAGCGACCCAAGTACATCCGAAGTCAGGGATGGAAACAGGAAATCATGACGCAGCAAAAATAAGCGCCGAAATAAAGAAGACAGCCCGAAGAGCATGGCGGTAAACGCCGGATTTAGAAGCTCTCGTCCAGGTCAGCAAAAGCCGCCCGCCAAAGGCAACAGAGACGAACTGTCCAGCCTAAACAAAATTCTAGACCAAATATGTCAGATCCATAGCACCCTCGATAAACCTGCAAATCATACCCACAGAGAATGTTGGGTCTTCAAACAGTCCGGCAAGCTCAACGCCGAACACAAGGGGCAGGATACACCGAGCGAAGATGAGGACGAGCCTCGCAAGCAAAGCACAGGGGAACAGAAGAAATTCCCACCATAAGTCAAAACAGTCAACGTGTTACACATGATAAAGGGGAAAAACAAAGCGGCACCCCTAGAGAAACATGCCCCAGGGCCAATCACCGCAGAGCTCCGCCACTGGTCGTCCCAACCGATCACCTTCGACCATCGGGATTACTCGGCAAGTATCCAGCGTGCAGGATGGGCTGCCTTGGTATTAGATCCAATAATTGACGGATACCACTTCACACGAGTCCTGATGGATGGCGGCAGCAGTTTAAATCTGATATATCAGGACACAGTCCACAAAATGGGGATAGACCCAACAAAAATTTGTCGTAGCAATGCTACCTTTAAAGGAGTAACGCCAGGCCCAGAGGCTCATTGCACGGGCTCCCTGCTACTAGAGGTTATATTCGGCTTCCCCGATAACTTCTGCAGTGAAAATTTAACCTTCCACATCGCTCTGTTCCAAAGTGGCTATCAAGCACTACTCGGACGCGAAGCTTTCGCTTGCTTTAACGCAATACCGCATTACGCTTCCCTCACGCTTAAGATGACTGGTCCACGCGGCATCATTACAGTAAATGCAAATATTGAGCGCTCCTTGCGCGCCGAAGACAGTGCGGCTGCCTTGGCAGCCGCACACTAAACGGCCTCACCAACTAAAGCATTTGACAGTCGTTAAGACCACGGACGCAGTTAGACGAGTCTGGCGCATCTATATGTAATTAATACAGGTTTGATGGCCATACCCCTAGTACAAATACAAGGGGCTCAACACACGCAAACAAGTGGCAATTAGGCTCAATCTTACTCATCTTGAATTGTACATGGTTTCTTTAGTATAACCTACCTTTTTGCACGACAACTTCTCAACTAAGTTCCTCTCTTTTACAGATGACCATCGTGCTACACCCGTCCAGGATACGGCATTACGGAGACACATGCGCAGACGTGCAGCAGGGACCCGCTCCAAGGATTCTTTTTAGATTAAGACCCCGCGTAAACCTTTTTTACTGTCCCTTGTTGATACACATCCCTCAGATTCTCAGTACAAATGAGAAGGATGCTGACGTCTTGGCATGTGGCCACATCAGAATAATGCACGTACCTGGACACCAGGGGCTTATTACAAAGGGCACTGTTTAGGCCCGGTTCACATCATAAAGACCGAATACCTTAGGGAGTGTTCGGCGTCGCGAGTTTGGCCTTATATGCATCAGCTCCGAATCATGTCTTTGGTCAAATGTTGGGTTTGCCCGGCTCTTGTGTTTTGCTGCCTTACGTTCCGCTCTATCGGCTAGGGCGGCACCAGGAGAACTACTGCGATTGTGCCCTGGTTCATCCGGACGAGCACCTCAGTAGAGAAAGCCGAAAACTGACTGTCATGATATAGCGTGAGACTGGTCAACCACTCGATGACCTATTGGAATCTTCGGGATTCCTCCGCCTTAATGAAGGGCCGTTTGCCGGCCAGGCATGTACGCACCCCGAATTCGGATGAGTGCGGAGCCACCAGGGGCTATATAGTAGCCCCACTGTCAAACTCCTCTGGCTAAGTGAAAGTGTTAAAGCATTATAGTCCGGTTGCCTAGTTCGCTGCGCTATCACCTCCTTAATGGACCAAGACGTTGGATCAAGTGTGAACACACGTCTTCTGCGAACACCCCCGCATTATATGCATGGGGGCTGAAGCCGGCGACTGCAATCTTTCAGGTTATATACATGTATACATAAACGGCCGCACAGGAGGCATCATAATACTTTCGGGCAAAAGTATAAATACAGCCTTGATAAATTTAATAAAACATTGTTTTTACAATGGGAATACATGTCACTCAAACATAATATTCTTCGAGCACTGGGCCTCTATCGAACGAGCGCCTTCAATAACTTCTTCAAAATAGTGCTTGGCAGCCACTCGGCCTATGGCCGAACCCTGCGCCGCGACAGTGGTGGCATCCATCTCTGCCCAGTATGTTTTGACATGGGCAAGGGCCATCCGCGAGCCTTCTATGCATGCCGACCTCTTCATCGCATTAATGCGCGGCACCGCACCAAGGAACTGCTGCACTAAGCTAAAATAGTTGTTCGGCTTTGGCCTTTCCGGCCACAGATGATCCACAACAGACCTCATGGCGAGTCCGGACAATCTATTCAGCTCGGCCCATTCGGCAAGCTGATCAGTCAATGGAAGCGGACGCTCTGTAACGTTAAATTGCGACCATAATAGCTTGTCCACTTCATGATCTATTTGATCTCGGAAGTATTCGGCCGCATCAACAACACTCGCCGCCAAGTCCAGATATGTGGCTGCCGAACTCCACAGCCGATCCAGAGGGGCATACCGAGGATCTCCAAACTTCCTCCGCAGCATAAAGGGCTTCCCAACCATAATATCCCCGGCTTCACGCAGTTCCTCCTTCTTCGCTCTCATTGCAGAGCGGGTGTCCTTGGTCACCATCGTGGCCTTTTCCAGGTCCGTCGCCTTCGCCCGGTTTTCTTCTTCAAGAAGCTGGCAGCGGTCGACAGTATCTTTTAACTTTACAGTCATCTTGGCCATTTTTTCTTTGCTCTCGCTATGCGCATCCTTCTCGGCTCTTAACTCTTCGGCCGCCTTTAAAGCGGCCGCATTACTACTCCTGCTTGCTCCTTGGCTCGGGCAAGCTCCGCCCGAAGGGTCTCCACGGTGGCAGCTCCATCTGCAGTCACAACATATTAAAGATACTGGCATTACGCTGCTCTTACTATGTGACATTCACCAGAAACATCACCTACCCTGTGCCTCGTCAAGCCGCTTGTTAACAAGCTCGATGTCGGCATCCGCCGCATCCAGTTGCCGCTTTAGTTCGGCAACCCCATCAGTCCGGCTAGCCACCAGAGCTTCAACTACCTGCACATAAAGGCGGTCTGGTTATTACCTGGGACTACAATCCTCTATTTGCCGCCGTTCTCGACGACAACCAGAGTCTCAGGGGCTACTATCTACACAGGGCACACCTAAAAATGTGCGGTACTATCACAAATGTATATCATTTCACGTACCTCAAAACCCGTCAGTAGACTCATAAAGGCTTCATGCAACCCGCTTTCGGCGGACGAAATCCTTTCAATCATCGTACCCATCAATGTATGGTGCTCTTCTGAGATAGTCGCTCGCTCTAGCAGATCCTTCAGTACGTCCGACCGCATACCAGATGGTGCTGGACCCTTTTGATTGCTCTCTACAAGAGCCAGATACTGGGAACTTCGGGTGGCCATAGGATTACCTTCTGGCCTTGCCGGATCAGGAGAAACCCTCCATGACGACACTTCAAGGTCGCCCGCTTCTTGAGCTAGGGAGTCCGGGGGAGGCGTTTCGCTCTCCATCATCTCTGGAAGAAGATCCCCCGAAGACGAGCTCTGCTGAGAAGGGCTAAGATCCGAACTGCAAGATAAATGCTTCGATTATTTTCCTCAGAGGTAAGGTAGTATATCTTCACTATTAAGTACTTTTTGTTTACTTACAGCTCGTTAGAGGGCTGATCCCCGCGCGGACTTTGTGCGGCAAGAGCACCCTCCAAGGCAGGACCCTCTGGTGGCGATTTCTTCTCCCATTTGGAAACCTTGGTTTCCGGATCTTCAGAGGTAGTCCTCTTCCTTCCCCGGGGTGAGAGAATGTCAGATTCTTCCCCTTGGTTATCCTCCCTCACGGAGGCGCTCATTCCCTCGGTTGGAATAGGTAGCGGTGGAGGCCCGCTTTCGCCCTCTTTATTCCCCCCTTCATCTTCCTTTGTGGGCACCGGGCGAGGTGCTGGCTCGAGCATCTTTTCCAGCACCGGATTATCCAAGCCTTCAGGAAGGGGGGGGCGAACACCGGATTATCTTCACCTTTGTTATCCAGTCCTGGTCAAAGAGCGATTCTTCAGAATGATGTCATGATAAATAAAAAGACAGTGTGTTCGGCCATGGGATTACTTACTTGGGCTGCGGTGCGGTTGCTGCTTAGGCCCACGTCCTCGGTAGTGTCCGGACACTCTATTTGGGGTCCGAAGAACGATTTGTACATCTCCTCGTGCGTCAGGCCGAGGATATTATGAATAGTGTGTGGTCCTTCCGGGTTGAATTCCCACATACGGAGGGGCTGGCGTTTGCAAGGCTGGAGCCGACGAACCAGCATGACTTGCATTACCATAACCAGACTGAAATCTCCCTCGAAGAGATCTTGGATACAGCTCTGCAGTATTGGCACGTCCTTGGCTAGACCCCAGCTCAGCCCCCTGCTAATCCATGACATCAGTTGTGGTGCAGGGCCCAAGCGAAAGGTGGGGGAAGCTACCCACTTGGCACTTCTGGGAGCTGTGACGTAAAACCACTCCCGTTGCCATAATCCGGACACCTCTGGAAAGGAACCCTTTGGCCATGGAGCACCAGCGATCTTGCTTATTAATGCGCCTCCGCACGCTGCGTGCTGCCCCTCGACCATCTTCGGCTTCACATCAAAGGTCTTGAGCCACAGGCCGAAGTGAGGGGTAATGCGGAGGAAGGCCTCACATACGACAATAAATGTCAAGATGTGAAGAAAGGAATCCGGGGCTAGATCATGAAATTCTAGCCCGTAATAGAACATAAGACCCCTAACAAAGGGATCCAGAGTGGGGCCTAGTCCTCGGAGGAAGTGGGAGATGAACACGACATTCTCGTTGGGTTCGGGAGTAGGGACGACCTGCCCTCGGGCAGGCAGTCGGTGCGAAACTTTGGTGGTCAGGTATCTGGCCTCCCTCAACTTCTTGATATCCTCCTCCGTGGCGGAGGAAGGCATCCACCGGCCTTGAAGGATGGATCCGGACATGATTGAAGGTCCGAAGCACCTGACCTGGGCTTTGGGTGTTAGAACTCGAGGCGGGGGAAGGATTCGATTGAGCACGGGAGGGAAAAAGTAAAGGCCTTGTCCCTTTATAAAGAGGGTGAATATCAAGCGTCCTCCTCGTGGCCGTTTGGGACTTGCCTAAAATCTAGGAGTCCTAGGCACGGTTGGGTTACCCACGTCCGTATTGATGAGAATCCCGTAATATGGGGAACACGATCTCTACTTTGACAAGACGTGTCAAGAAACCACCTCGCGTTATGTGCGGGGCTGGTTAAAGAAAAACGGTTCGAGTAATTACCGGGCCATGGCATGATGTCATGCTGCCAAAACGTGTCAGCAGATTAGATTTGTGGAAATATTATTCTCTCTATGGTGGTATGTGGAACTTATTTTGCAGGGTCGGACACTCTCCTTGTATTCAAACTCTTCTGTGGTGTATTCGGAGGAGGAACCCGCCTTGCAATGCCGAAGACAACACTGCGCGCCGGACTAATCGTCATTGAAGCTTGGTTCAGGGGCTATTGAGGGAGTCCTGGATTAGGGGGTCTTCCGATAGCCGAATTATATCCTTTGGCCAGACTATTGGACTATGAAGATACGAGATCGAAGACTTCGTCTTGTGTCCGGATGGGACTCTACTTGGCGTGGAAGGCAAGCTAGGCAATACGGATATGTATATCTCCTCCTTTGTAACCGACCTTGTGTAACCCTAGCCCCCTCCGGTGTCTATATAAACCGGAGGGTTTTAGTCCATAGGACAACATACAATCATACCATAGGCTAGCTTTTAGGGTTTAGCCTCTCCAATCTCGTGGTAGATAAATTCTTGTACTACTCATATCATCAAGGATAAATCAAGCAGGACGTAGGGTTTTACCTCCATCAAGAGGGCCCGAACCTGGGTAAAACATCGTGTCCCCTGCCTCCTGTTACCATCCGCCTTAGACGCACAGTTCGGGACCCCCTACCAGAGATCCGCCGGTTTTGACACCGACAACAAGATTTCTCAAATTCACAACTACTCAACTAGAATTACTCTAATATTACAATCTTCATATCTCAAAACAATCATCAAGTATCAAATTTCTCATAGTATTCAATGCACTCTATATGAAAGTTTTTATTATACCCATCTTGGATGCCTATCATATTAGGACTAAATTTATAGCCAAAGAAAATTACCACGTTGTTCTAAAGGACTCTCATAATAATATAAGTGAAGCATGAGAGATCAATAATTTCTATAAAATAAAACCACCACCGTGCTTTAAAATATATAAGTGAAGCGCTAGAGCAAAATTATCTAGCTCAAAAGATATAAGTGAAGCACAAAGAGTATTCTAATAAATTCCGATTCATGTGTGTCTCTCAAAAAGGTGTGTACAGCAAGGATGATTGGGGTAAACTAAAAATCAAAAACTCAAATCATACAAGACGCTCCAAGCAAAACACATATCATGTGGTGAATAAAAATATAGCCTCAAGTAAAGTTACCGATGGACGAAGACGAAAGAGGGGATGCCTTCTGGGGCATCCCCAAGCTTAGGCTTTTGGTTGTCCTTGGATTTTACCTTGGGGTTCCTTGGGCATCCCCAAGCTTAGGCTCTTGCCACTCCTTATTCCAAAATCCATCAAATCTTTACCCAAAACTTGAAACTTCACAACACAAAACTCAACAGAAAATCTCATGAGCTCTGTTAGTATAAGAAAAACAAATCACCACTTTAAGGTACTGTAATGAACTCATTATTTATTTATATTGGTGTTAAACCTACTGTATTACAACTACTATATGGTTCATACCCCCGATACTAGCCATAGATTCATCAAAATAAGCAAACAACACACGAAAAACAGAATCTGTCAAAAACAGAACAGTCTGTAGTAATGTGTAGGTTTAGAATACTTATGTAACTCCCAAAATCCTGATAAATTAGCACATCCTAAATAATTTGTATATTGATATACTTCAGTTGGAATGAGTATTTTATCGCTCTCTGGTTAAAAATGAAAATTATTCTTGTGAGCGCATACTTTCTGTTTTTTCAGCAAGATCAAACAACTATCATCCAAGAAGATCCTAAAGGCTTTACTTGGCACAAACACTAAACTAAACACAAAAACACAATCATAGCAGTAGATAGATGATTTATTTATTACTAAATAGGAACAAAAATCAAGAAACAAAAATAAAATTGGGTTGCCTCCCAACAAGCGCTAGGCATAAAAACAAGAATAGATCTAGGTATTACCATGATAATGATAAGGCAAATCGCGAAAACTCATCTCATACTCCCTACGTTCAGCAGCAAGTTTTCTTTGTGGCAAGCAAAAGTAATCAAAAGGGCTAAATTTAATGGGATAAAAGTCCCCAAGATCAAGCTCAGGAGGTATTGGTTCCTCCTTTGGCCCCTCATATTGCACAGTCAATTCATCATTATAAGCATTCTTTTGGCAAAAAGTCATGAGCCTTTGTTCAAGGGAAAAACCTAGCCCATTGTTCTGGATAGCAAAATTATCATTAAGTTCAGAAATCCTGTCAACTACAACATCGGTAGGAACATTTTTTCTAAGGTTTTCATTAAAAGCAACATGATCTAAAGATCGTAAGCGCATTATGTATTCTTGATAGAAAAGAATTGCTTCTATGGGAGCACGGCGGGCATCCACCCTATAATGCGCAAAAATTTCATTGGCCTCTTTTATTAAAATTTGAACTCATGAGCTAAAAAGATGGTAGTTGCTCGCTTAACAGAAGAATGCTCAATATTAGAAAATTCTAGAAAATCCTCTGTATGCAAGGATGCATGTGGATAAATTGTCTTTCAAGTTCAACCACGAGCAAAGATATGGCACCCGCAAGACTACTAGTTTTATGAAGAATAGACCTGCTCATGGTGGTCAAAGCACCGGCGCAAGTAAAGAAATCTTGAATAACTCATTTTCCAATAATATTACCACTACCGGTCCGAAACTTTTTAGTATCTAGAATAGTAGGTTCTTCATGAGGATAATCAAAAGCATCAACGTTCCCCCCACCATTACTATTATCGTTTTCAATGATAACCTCCCCAGTTTCAGACATGATGGCAAAAAAACATACTAAGAACGAACACACAAAAGGAGCGGAAAGAGACGAACGGAAAAAGGGCGAATAAAATGGCAAGGGTGAAGTGGGGGAGAGGAAAACAAGAGGCAAATGGCAAATAATGTAATGCAATGGATAAGGGTTTGTGATGGGTACTTGGTGTGTCTTGACTTGGCGTAGATCTCCCCAGCAAAGGAGCCAAAAATCCTTCTTGCTACCTCTTGAGCATGCGTTGGTTTTCTCTTGAAGAGGAAAGGGTGATGCAGCAAAGTAGCGTAAGTATTTCCCTTAGTTTTTGAGAACCAAGGTATCAATCCAGTAGGAGACTACACGCAAATCGCCTAGCACCTGCACAAAAAATAAGAACCTTGCAACCAACGCGATAAAGGGGTTGTCAATCCCTTCACGGCCACTTGCAAAAGTGAGATCTGATAAAGATAATAAGATAAATATTTTTGGTATTTTTATGGTATAGATTGCAAAATAAATAGTAAACTAGAATTGTAGATTGGAAACTTACATGATGTAAGGTAGACCCGAGGGCCATATGTTTCACTAGTGGCTTCTCTGAAGATAGCATGAATTACGGTGGGTGAACAAATTACTGCCGAGCAATTGATAGAAAAGCGCATAGTTATGATGATATCTAAGGCAATGATCATGAATATAAGCATCACGTCCATGACAAGTAGACCGAAACGATTCTGCATCTACTACTATTACTCCACACATCGACTGCTATCCAGCATGCATCTAGAGTATTAAGTTCATAAGAACAGAGTAACACATTAGGCAAGATGACATGATGTAGAGGGATAAACTCAAGCAATATGATATAAACCCCATCTTTTTATCCTCGATGGCAACAATACAATACGTGTCGTTTACCTTTCTGTCACTGGGATCGAGCACTGCAAGATTGAACCCAAAGCTACGCACTTCTCCCATTGCAAGAAAGATCAATCCCGCAGGCCAAACCAAACTGATAATTCGAAGAGACTTGCAAAGATATCAAATCATGCATATAAGAATTCAGAGAGGAATCAAATAATATTCATAGATAATGAAGTTCATAAACCCACAATTCATCGGATCTTGGCAAACACACCGCAAAAGAGTTACATCGAATAGATCTCCAAGAGAATCGAGGAGAACTTTGTATTGAGATCCAAAGAGAGAGAAGAATCCATCTAGCTAATAACTATGGACCTGAAGGTCTGTGGTAAACTACTCACACATCATCAGAGAGGCTATGGTGTTGATTTAGAAGCCCTCCATGATCGAATCCCCCTCCGGCGGAGCACCGTAAAAGGCCCCAAGATGGGATCTCACGGGTACAGAAGGTTGCGGTGGTGGAAAAGGTGTTTCGTGGCTCTCCCCAAAGGTTTCAAGGTATAAGAGTATATATAGGCGAAAGAAGTAGGTCGGTGGAGCTACGAGGGGCCCACGAGGGTGGGGGCGCGCCCTTCTGCCTCGCGGCTTCCTCACTGCTTTCTTGACGTCCACTCCAAGTCTCCTGGATCACGTTTGTTCCAAAAAAGATCCTTGCGAAGGTTTTATTCCGTTTGGATTCCGTTTGATATTCCTTTTCTGCGAAACACTGAAATAGACAAAAAAACAACAATTTGCACTGGGCTTTCGGTTAATAGGTTAGTCCCAAAAATAATATAAAAGTGCATAGTAAAGCCCATTAAGCATCCAAAACAGATAATATAATAGCATGGAACAATAAAAAATTATAGATACGTTGGAGACGTATCAGGCCCTGCCGTTGATCTCCTCCGCCAAGCAGTCAAGGATTTGTGAGCTTTATATGCCATCGAGCCCATTTTGTCACTTCTGAAGGACACGTTCTATGGCGGCGGCTTGGGATCCTCAATTTCCAAGTCAGATCTCATCGACCAGGACCACGAGGAGGGCACCCACGAAGGTTCTTCCAAGGTGAAATAGCCCATCTGTGATATCAGAGAGCGCACCATGGGTCTGTGCTCTTCCAACTGGAAGGATCCTGTCCATGAAATGTGAGGCAACATTCTATCAGCAAATATTACCTTTTCTAGCTTGCCAACCCATACCCTTTGTTGTAGTAGCATTTGTCATGCGATGCTTTAACTGTGCCGTGTTTAATTATTTCATTTATGCAAAAATGTATTGTTCAATATGTCTATGTGATGTTTAAGTATGAATTGTCCACTTTAGTTTCACGAATGGCTATATTTGGTTGTTTATAGTGAGTAGATGCCTTGTTTATCTGTATTTGGTTGTTAGGTCGGTTGAAGTGAGCATTTTTTCAGTTATCGAGCAGATGCCTTGTATATCTGTATTTGGTTCTTAGTTTGGTTGTAGTGAGTATTTGTCGAGTTATCAAGCAGATGCCTTGTTTATCTGTATTTGGTTGATAGGTTTCTTTTTTTAGCATTTGTCGAGTTATCAAGCAGATGCCTTGTTTATCTGTATTTGGTTGATAGGTTTCTTTTTTTAGCATTTGTCCAGTTATCAAGCAGATGCCTTGTTTATCTGTATTTGGTTGTTAGGTTGATTTTTTTAGCATTTCTCCAGTTATCAAGCAGATGCCTTGTTTATCTTTATTTGCTTGTTTGGTTGGTTGCAGTGAGCATTTGTCCAGTTTTCAAGCATATGCCATGTTTACCTGTATTTTCTTGTTAGGCTGGTTGCAGTGAGACTCTGTCCAGTTTTCAATAGCTATATTTGGTTGTTATACTGGCCATTTATGCCTTGTTTATTTCAGTCATTCACAATGTGTGGTTCATTATGTGCAAGTCGGAACTGTGCCGCTCGACTACATCAATACCAGTTTGAACGGCTATATTTGGTTCCAGTTATTCCTGGTGTAGTTAACACATGCCCTTTATTTTCAGTTTTACACATTTATCCAGTGTGATGTTTAAGCATTACCTACATTCTATTCATTTTCAACAATACCAGTTTGAATTGCAATATTTGATGGCTTTTAAGCCTACTGTCGATAACATTGCCTTCCATTTTATATCTGCTTTAACAGCATGCTGAGACCAACACATTCATGCTATCATTTGGAGATGATGTTGTTTACCTTTGCTATATTTGTTTGATGTTAAGATTGTTGTACTTATCATGCCTTTCCACTACTTATGCAGAACAACAACAGGAGTGGCCACCATTTTCCGCCGAGGTTAGATTCATCCCTCAGCTTGTACTCCCCCATCATTCCATAATGTAGTGCATATAGATCCAGGCCTGGACACTAGTTAGCTTCTAATATTGACTTGTTGTTTGTAGGTACATATGCCCTTGTCAAGGATCCATGCATCAACCCTTTTTGCGTATGGGGCAATGAGATATTGATGAACAAGCATCAAGTGAGGAAACTGATAAGGATTATTAGCAAAAAGATACAAATGGTGGCAAGCAAATTATTTGTGTATGCTCTATCCTACACAACAGTGAGCTGTAGGATGGTAACTACAAACTCTACACCCTTCTCTTTTTACTGCCCATAATGAGTTGTTAGACAACAATGTCTGAATCTTTTTCGTTCCCAGTGGTTCCCGAAGCAGTTCACTCAAGATTACCTCGCAAAGTACATGATTGGTGGACACAAAATGAAGGTTAAAGTATTTCATCTAGACTACAATGAGCATCGAGAGGTCCTAATGAATACAGTGAAGGATGGACGGGCAGCCATCACAAGGGGTTGGCCTAGAGTCGTGCATGCCTTACGCATGGAGGAGGGCACAATATGGGCATTCTGATTCACCTTCTCCAGCAACCAGAATGTCTTTCACCTCTCTCTTTACATTCTTTAGTACAACTGTGGTTCATCATTCTTTACTTGGTGCTTCTGTAGTTCTTCAGTATATGTACCTGTGCATTGAATTATGGATTCGTGGTTGAATCTATATTTGTAATAAACATGGTTGGATATGAAATAAGTGATTGCCTACTTTCAAATTCATAACATGTGATTTTTAAATTAGGGATTAATTGGATTAATTATGGATTAAATAGGGATTACACTGCACACGGTTTGTGAAAGCGAAATGTCTGCGATATACGTGGAGATCAGAAACGTTTCTAGGATCCACTACGTGTGCGATCAATCTCCACTGCACACACGACTTTCTCTTGAAAACTTTTTGCGTTAGGCCACCTTGCGCAGACGCTTATGACATAAAAAGTGCATGTGATTGACAGCCTTCACCACACAGTTTCTTTCTACGCATCGTGTGTGATGCATTCAATAACGCAAACGATAAAATTATTAATATCGTGTGCAATGGCAACGCTATCACAAACGATTTAACGGGAAAAATTGTGTGTGATATACCTATGAATGGAAATGTTTTCCTTAGAGTGACTGTGTGGGATGTACATACAAACGGAAATGTTTAGCGGGGACTCACTGTGTGGGATGTACTTGCGACCGGAAACAATTTTGCCGTATAATTGTATTTTTAGCTCTACTATACGTATTTCCGTATTTGAGCGCTCGTCGGTCGCACACGACCTCATTTTGCCGAACGTGTGTGCCAGGAGGGCATATCCCCAACGGTTTCTGGGTCGTGTGGGAAGGACCCCCCTATCGCCCACACTCACTTGGCGACGGTTCCAGATGCCGTCGCGGAAAGGGGTTTTAAACCGTTTGTTTAGGACTGACGCACACCAGTGTGTATGCATCAAGGCTCCCTATCCATGATGGCTTCTGGATCGTGTGGGAAGGACCCCCCCCCCTATCGCCCACACTCACTTGGAGATGGTTCCATATGCCGTCACGGAAAGGGGTTAAAAACAGTTTGTTTAGGACCGACGCGCACCAGTGATGATCAATAATATGATGCAACCTCAATTCCATTTTTGTAGTTTTCTTTTTATAAACCAAACTAGTGATAAAACAAGAAACTAAAAGATTCTATTGAAAGATCTAAAGATATACCTTCAAGAACTCACCTCCCCGGCAACGGTGCCAGAAAAGAGTTTGATGTCTACTAACCAACTTTATTCTTGTAGACACGTGTTGGGCCTCCAAGCGCAGAGTTTTGTAGGACAGTAGCAATTTTCCCTCAAGTGGATGACCTAAGGTTTATCAATCCGTGAGAGGTGTAGGATGAAGATGGTCTCTCTCAAATGACCCTGCAACCAAATACAAAAAATCTCTTGTGTCCCCAACACACTCAATACAATGGAAAATTGTATAGGTGCACTAGTTCGGCGAAGAGATGGTGATATAAGTGTAATATGGATGGAAGAAATATATTTTTATAATCTGAATAAAAAATAGCAAGGTATAAAATAGTAAACGGGCACAAAAACGGTATTGCAATGCTTAAAAACAAGGCATAGGGTCTGTACTTTCACTAGTGCATTCTCTCAACAGTGCTAACATAGTTGGATCATATGATTATCCCTCAAAGTATAACAAAGAATCACTTCCGAGTTCCTATTAGCGGAGAACAAAAGATAGGAATTGTTTGTAGGGTACTAAACCACCTGAAAGCTATTCTTTCCGTTCGATCTATTCAAGAGTTCGTACTAAAATAACGCAAAGCTATTTTTCTGTTCGATCTATCCTAGAGTTCGTACTAGAATAACACCAAAGCATATTAATATTCATAATACTCAATCCACACAAAGAACTACAAGGAGACCCCAAAGTTTCCGTCGGAGAAAAGATAATAAAAATGTGCATCAACCCCTGTTCATAGATTACCCCAATATCACCGCGGGAACCCGCGAGTTGAATGCCATAACATATATCAAGTGAATCAATAAGATACCCCAATTGTCACCTCAAGTATTCATACCGCAAGACATATATCATGTGTTCTCGTCTCTGAATATTCAATCCGACAAGACAAAACTTCAAAGGGTAAAGATTCAATTCATCACAACAAGAGTATAGAGGGGAGAAACATCATATGATCCGACTATATTAACAAAGCCCATGATATAGATCATGAGAGAGAGATTAAACACATAGCTACTGGTACAAACCCTCAGCCCCGAGGGTGGACTACTCCCTCCTCATCATGGTGGCCGCCGGGATGATGAAGATGGCCACCGGAGATGATTCCCCCCTCCGGCAGGGTGCCGAAACGGGTCTAGATTAGTTTTCGGTGGCTACGGAGCCCTGCGGCGGCAGAACTTCTGATCTAGGTTAACCCCGAAGGGTTTCGGAATATTTGGGAATTTATAGTGCAAAGAGGGGGTGTGGGAGGCCACCGAGGTGGGCACAACCCACCTGGGCGCGCCAGGGGGCCCTGGCGCGCCCTGGTGGGTTGTGCCCCCCTCGGGGCACCCCCCCAGGTGCAGCTCTGGCCCATTGGGTTCCTTCTAGTCCAAAAAATCTCCATAAAGTTTCGCGGTGTTTGGACTCCGTTTGATATTGATTTTCTGCGATGTAAAAAACAAGCAAAAAACAGCAACTGGCACTAGGCACTGGGTCAATAGGTTAGTCCCAAAAAAGGATATAAAGTTGCTATAAAATGATTGTAAAACACCCAAGAATGATAAAATAACAACATGAATACTTCATAAACTATAGATACGTTGGAGACGTATCAGGCACCTGTGTGCGAAGCACGTTGGTAGAACCAGTCTCATGAACGCGGTCATGTAATGTCGGTCTAGGGCGCTTCATCCAACAATACCGCCGAATCAAAGACGTTGGTGGTAAGCAGTGTGCCTATTATCGCCCATAACTCTTTGTGTTTTACTTGTGCATATGACATCTACGCATAGACCTGGCTCAGATGCCATTGTTGGGGAACGCAGTATTTCAAAAAAAAATCCTATGATCATGCAAGATCTATCTAGGAGATGCATAGCAACAAGAGGGGAGAGTATGTCTACGTACCCTCGTAGACCAAAAGCAGAAGCGATTAGTAACGCGGTTGATGTAGTCAAACGTCTTCACGATCCAACCGATCCTAGCACCTAATGTACGACACCTCCGTGTTCAACACACATTCAACACGATGACGTCCCTCGAGCTCTTGATCCAGTTGAGGACGAGGGAGAGTTCCGCCAACACGACGGCGTGTTGACGATGATGATGAAGTTACCGGCGCAGGGTGATAACCCACAAGTATAGGGGATCAATTGTGGCCTCTTTCAATAAGTAAGAGTGTCGAACCCAACGAGGAGCTAAAGGTAGAAAAAATATTCCCTCAAGTTCTATCGACCACCGATACAACTCTACGCACGCTTGACGTTCGCTTTACCTAGAACAAGTATAAAACTAGAAGTACTTTGTAGGTGTAATGGGATAGGTTTGCAAGAATATAAAGAGTACGTAAATAAAATCTAGGGGCTGTTTAGGTAAAGAAGTAATAAAGTTAACATAGCGAGTGTGGAAAAGTGGTGGTAGGAGTTGCGAAATTGTCCCTAAGGAATTGACTACTTTACTAGATCGATAGCAAGTTTTATGTGGGGGAGGCCACTGCTAGCATGTCATCCCTGACTTGTAATTCTATGCACTTATGATTGGAACCATTAGCAAGCATCCGCAACTACTAACGTTCATTAAGGTAAAACCCAACCATATCATTAAGATATATTGGTCCCCCTTCAATCCCGTATGCATCAATTTCCATGCTAGGTTGAAGCTTCTGTCACTCTTGCCCTCCAATACATAGTCCTATCAACATACAACTAACCCTATCACTAAAAAAAAGACACATCCATGACATTTTGGGCCAAACGAAATTTTTTTCTGTCATACTTATGACACTTCTATGACGATAATTGTGACAAAACCCAGTATCATCATAGATGTGGTGGGCTCCTACTTCTATGACAAAAAATCATGATAGAAAATGGGCTTTTCGTCCTTGGCGGGCCGGAGATGTAGCCGCATGACATTCTTTGGGCCGTCCATGACGGAAAAAACTATGGTAGAAGCGAGGGCAAGGAAAATATCAGGGTGTTCCCGGTTACGGTGGGTGGTCGGGGCCGAGCGATGCACAGAGGTTTGCGTGTTTCTCTCGTACACGCACGCGCATGGGTGCGAGGCGTTGGGCTCTAACTGAACCCGAGTGAGGCGTTCGCCTACTGAACCCGAGCGATTGCATTGCAGGCTACGCGTTACTGAACCCGAGCGATCGATCGATGGCTGTTAACTGAACCCGATCGTGCGATTCCTTCGCTACTGCTGCTAACTGAAGCCGGTCGATGATGCCTCTGGAGGAACAGTGAGTGTTGCTGGGGGGTTTGGATGAACAGTTCCCGATGGGGGTGGATGAACAGGACGCCGTGGTGT
Source organism: Triticum urartu (assembly GCF_003073215.2). Classification (NCBI taxonomy): domain Eukaryota; kingdom Viridiplantae; phylum Streptophyta; class Magnoliopsida; order Poales; family Poaceae; genus Triticum; species Triticum urartu. The sequence continues at coordinate 159,817,522 of NC_053027.1, forward strand.
TGCCTCTGGATGAACAGGACCCCAATCGATCGAGCCGGTTGGGGCTGGATGAATAGAACCCCGTGGAGGGCCGGATGAGCAGGACGACCCAATGGAGGGCTGGATGAACAGTAGATGGTGGAGGGATGGATGAACAGTAGCCCGTGGAGGGTTGGTTGAACAGGAACCCGTGGAGAGGGATGGTTGAACAGTAGCCGGTGGAGTCGCGCGCGGTGGAGGATGGATGAACAGGAGCCCGTGGATGAACAGTCGCAGGTGGAGGCTGGAGGAGGTCGACGGTGGATGAACAGTAGCCCATGGAGGCTAGAGGGGGTCGACGGTGGAGATGAACAGTATCCTGTAGGGGGTATGCCACACCCCTCCCGATGAACAAGACCCCTGTTTCGACCGTATAGCGCTCCAACACAAGTCCGTTTCCTCCGTTTTGCGGTACGCCACACCCCTCCTGATCAACAGGACCCCGTTTCGACCGTAGGAGGTCCATTTCCTCTGTTTTGCGGTACGCCAGACCCCTCCCGATGAACAGGATCCCGTTTCGAACATGGCCGGTCGAACACAAGGCCATTTCCTCCGTTCAGCGGTACGCCAGGCCTCATTTCCATCGGATGTTCCGTCCAAGCCGGTTGCCCCCCACGCGTTCCATTGCCTCCCGATGAACATGAAGCATTCCGTTGCCTCCCCATGAACACGACGACGACGCTGTTTTTTTTGCGGGCGACGACGACGCTGTTTCTCCATTCCGACCTAGTCATGTACACGAGCCCTGACCGTACGTATGTGCGAGTAGGCGTTCGAGACCCCGCCCCGTATGTACGTACGTGGCCGTATTTTCTTTCTTGCACACTGGCCGATGTACGTACGTGTACATGCTACGTGCGTGCCTCTACTATGACACATGCGCACCTCTACATCGACTGGTATGTACGTACACGTTCGTGACCAGAATGGCAACTCTACGTACGCTTCGACCAGGTGGGTCCCGACTGTCAGGCACTTCCTTGCGTGCGAAGATGTAGCTGATGGGTCCCAGCAGTCAGGGGGGCAAATCGGTTTTTTTTTCAGATGCACTTCCTTGCGTGCGATGATGTAGCTAGTAGGTCCCAGCAGTCAGGGGGGAAATGTTTTTTTCGCGAAATACGGTTGCCCATCCGGTGGGTGCCTGCTGTCAGGTGCAGGAATCATTATTTTCCACGTAATAAGGAGGCACTTCCTTGCTACGGCCGTGGACCCAGCTGTCGGCCTCTTCACGTACAGTCCACGTCCGATGGAAGCTGTTCCTTGACCATGTTGACCACACCGCGCCGAGAGCACCAGGGCGGTGGACGACGGCGAGGCCTAGGAAGGGGATGACGCGGAGCCAGGGAAGACGCAACAGTGGATGCCCACGTGTAGAGGAGTATGAGGGTTCACTGGTTCGCTGCGGTGTGAGGCTGCCGTCACCGCAGAATAACAGGGGGTGTGGATGAGTAGAGGGATGGCCTGGCCAGCGGTGGGAGTACTAGGGGGCGATGAGGCCTTCGCGGCATCACAACCGACCACGGGAGGCAGGAGCACGCGGCACGACCGACGCTGCTTTGGGCGGCTGGAGCAAGAAGACCAGAGGTTGAAGAAGCACTACGGTCGTTGGATGGACATCGTACGGTCACTGCAGCTAGAATCGTTTATATTGACTAAGTTGACAAAGCCATTGGTATGCGTCAACTTAGTAGGCCCACAGGTCAGCCTCCGAAACGGTGCGCCCCAGATGTCAGGGGGAGGAATCATTTTTTGGGCGGCTGAAGCAAGAATATCTGAGATTGAAGAAGAAGCACGACATCCGTTGGATGGACATCCAACGTCCACAGCTGCCAGAACTGTGTGTTGTTGACAAAGCCTTGCATACGCGTCAACTTAGTTTTTTTAGGGGACGCGTCAACTTAGAAGGCCCACAAGTGTGTGGCAGAGAACATATAGCCCATTTGCGATTTGTAAGAATGTACATCCCATTTTTTAATTATAATGGAATTTACTACAGCCCATTTACGGTTTGTTAAAAGTACAACCCATTTTCTAGCTAGGACAATGATTAATAATTTCAACCATTCCTCAAAAAAAAGATTAATAATTTCAACCAACCGCTCAAAACAGAAATCAAAAAATTTCCCACATTTTTATGGGATCCGAAATATTTTTATCCGAAATTTCTAGTCAGATTAAATATAATTTCAAAATAAAGCTGTATTACGTTAAAATCCAACAAAATATTGTGCGCAAAACAAGTAATGAAATTAAAATTTTCAAATTCCAAAATAATATATTTTTAAACTAATTACGCGTTTGGTGCATTTTTTTTATAGTTACTGCCCACTTATTATAATGACATCCCATTTATTATTTCTTAAAGTCCATTTTCTTCTTAAGCCTAATGCATACCTCCTAGGATAGTTTGTAGCCCAGCGGGGCGAAGAATAACAAGTTGACCCGGATATTGTGTACAACTGTCGGCCCAGTTGCATTGCTGATGTTGTAAAAAGGCTATGTAGTACAGTACAACCTAACATGGCTACTCATCCCACATTTAGCGACGCCGGAAAGGCCCAAACAAGGCTTCTGTCAAAACTTTTTGAAGTCACTGAGCTCAATTAATAACTTAAGAAAAAAGTTAGATTACAGTGGAACCTAATTAAAAGCTGTCACGAGCAAAGAAATAATTCAACGGGTCCCACTTGTGTGTGTGTGTGAGAGAGAGAGAGAGACCCATTGGTCGATGCTCGTAAATACATCTTTCAGCCATATGCATTGTTGATGCTCAGTAAAAACTTGTTGAGACAATCATATAGAACATCATAGCACACTGAACTTGCATACAAAAATTTCACGTAGGTGGCACAATCAGGATGGAAGCAGTGGATCGCTACGGGTAGGGCTATGTTGAAACCAATGAACTCGTACATAATGGTTCATCGTCTTTATCAATGACGGGAAATATCTTGAATGATGTGCAAAGAAAACAGACAAACAACATAATAAGTTCTGCTAGCACATTAAGTTGACGTACAACCCTTTCTAAAATAAGTTCAGGTACAAAATTAGAACAGGTCACAATCAAATGTACTGGCACATCAGTGCTTCACACCCATAGCTCAGATTTAACTAGTATCTGACAAGATTCAGTTGTTACCTCAAATTAGAGCACATCCAGGCAGCCAGCCCTGCCTCTTCTCCCAAAGAAGCAGTGGCCTCCGCCGCGTGATGGAGTAGGCCCTGTGCCATCCATCGTTCCAAGCAACACGGGGAAAGTCTGAAGTTGACTCATGTAATGGACATCGTTGATGGACCCTGGCACCAGCGGCGGCGGCAGGACTTCGATTGATGGATTGACCACTTCTTCGACATGCATGAACACTCGATACAGGTACATCCCGAACATGGTCCGCGGCGGACTTGGTGGCGACGAATAGTACAACCCCGGTTCCTGCACCGGTATCTCAACACCAATCACCTTCGGTATGGTGGACGGCTTCTTCATCCATGCCATAACCGTCAGAGCCCAGCTTTCTGGAGGAACAAACATACTTACGATCTCACCTCCAAGGTCGTTGATAAGCTCATTCATGGACTCGCTGTTCCGAGCACGTCGAGGCATGCCATGGAAGGTAAGCTTTGTTAAAAACTCAAGCCCAGAGGGAACCGAGCCCATCCTGGGTGCCACCGATCAAAGCTCACCAGCGCGCCATCGCAGAACAAACACCGAGAAGATTTGAACACACGACTACAGTCAAAAGTTGTCCGGAGCCTGACAAAGAAATCTACCGGTGGTGGACAGATTTCGACGAGCAAGTCACTTATTTGGATGTCGTGCGCAATGCTAAGAGCTTTGACAAGGTCGTCCGGCGAGACGGGAGGCCGGTCACCGTTGATGGTTACCATCAGCACTTTGTCGGCAAACTGGTCGTCAAGCGTCGAAGTGCCACTGTTGAGCGACAACATGCAGCGACTGAAGGCAGGACGGACCTCAGGATCTCTAGCTCGGAGATCCGCGTTGACCGGCGACATGATAGTGCGCTTGAGTACAGGGAGTATAGGAGGGGGATTTGGGGGAACCGGAGTAGGAATCGAGATTCCAGAGGTGGGGGAGGGGCGGGAGATTGGGGATGAAAAGGTAGCATGAATTTCGAACACGTGCCAATATGCTCTCGGCGCGCAAACGCATGAAAACACCGGTGGCGCCCACATGTCGGCCTAAGAGTCCTTATTTTTTCTTTTTTGGAGAGCCCGGCCTTTTTTAGGATCTTTTGAGAGCCCGACCTGAGAGTCATAATTGACATGTTTGGCATTGCGTTACTACTCGGCCCATATTCAACGACACCTCACTGGCCCAAACAAGTGTACATCATCGAAAAGACACTGAGCTCAAATTATATAACTTGAAAAAAGGAGATACACTCTAAACACTGGAGAATGGTGATGCCCTCATTTAGCCCACCAGTAGTTTGAGACAATAAACAGTTTGAAACAACGATATATACAACATTCAAACACTGACTAGTGACTACTACTGACATAAACAACAAGACATGGTAGTTCATAAGAAGTCTTGCTACACCACCAGAACGCACCCATCTGCAGCGCTCAGACTCTCGTGATCCAGACGAGAATGACATTCTAAATAGAGGCAACTATTACATAGTAAGAGTGACATATACGAGGATGACCAAATGACAAGGAATATGCATAACAAAAGAAAGAACTACCCATCCAGAACAAGCAGCAAAGACAACAAAGTCATTCGAAGAGATGATCCAACACCATCATAATTTGCAGCCCCACTTCAGCGACCAATGATTCGGAGGCACTAGTACTCCACCCTTTTGACGCAACAACCCAATTACCTATCAACTTGAAGGCTTAAACCACATCACTTCCTGTCGTAATTGAGACATCCAAGGATCAAAGTTAATCAGGATGCCTTTGTCATTCTCACCTTCTTTTGGCTGTAGGCTATATCGTTGACAATCAGGGGAGTTTGCTCCCGAACTCCTAGGGCTCCCCGTGTAGACACAGTTTTCCATAGCAAATAGAGCCTCTCTACCATCAAGGTCCTTGCCAATGGTGATCTCCTGGTTAATCGGATAATTGAGTCCGAGAAACAGAGAGTGTGAACCAAGGCTGTTTACCCGCCTCCAACTAAAAAATCCTGAAGGCCCCAACAAGCTGGTATCCTGCTCATAGACGTAACAACCAATGTCCAGATACTCACGTAATTCACGGTGCTTGTATACAGTGGGGTTTTTGCAATATAACTTTTCCGGCTCATGTGTCCGAATGATCATCAGTCTTTGTCGTCGTCTGATCGAGCGAGGAACCAGTTGTGCTTCCCTGTTTTTGGCCAAGGTGGTGTGATTACAAAGGGCAGTAACTGTAGGGACAATGCATCATATCAAAAAGACAGGCATTGTTAATGTAAGATCAGCATTGTTCAGAGTATGAGTAGGATAATGCAAGAAACAACATTGATATGTCCCTGTTGGAACTGGGAGGAAAATACAGGGAAATGTATACTGGGTTCGAAAATATAGAAGTGCCATGCATGGTTATACTCATGTTATCTCGCAACCGATTCTTCACAGGAAACTACCATGTCATGCATGTTATGTAATCATGTTCTGTCCTCACAAAAAAATTCTTCAAGGTAACTAACAGACCATGCATTGTTATATACTCGTGTTCTGTGGGCAAAATTTTTGTGAGGATATTATTCTAGCCATTGATTGCTGAAGGGTGAATATACGTATGTACACATGGTAAGCATTACAGAATTTCACTACTTCCAAATATAGAGTTCTCCATATGCACATTTACTTCCCTAATGTATGCTAATGTGCTGTACAGTGGCGGTGACAGACTGCACAGTGCACAGAGTGAGGCTGACTTTGGTAACCCGAACACGCCGCCTGGACTAGTGTCAGGGCAGGGTGTTGTCACTTCACTGTGAGGACCGGATGAATAGTATTTTGACCATCAAGTGTACCACAGTTGTACTACTACTACTAGTAGGAACATGAGTACTCCAGTACTGTATAGAGGAAATAGGTCTCCCGTGCTAGCATGCCTGTTCACTTCATCCTCCAGGTATCATCCATATTGCGAGCAGAACCAAATTCTCATGCATGCGGAAGCGCGAAGATGGGCCTTTTCTTTTTTGATGAGGATAACCGTGTATTCCTTAACCAGAGAATGTTGTGTCTCCCACGCACGCGCCAATATCCATCTGAACCAGCTACGGCACATTTTTTATCTGTTTGCCTAGGTCCCATCTATCAGGAAGGATGGGCACGTACACGAACAGGTATGACTCCTCAGTCTACCCGCATAGCCTTTCTGTTTAGTCTACCTAGCCGTCTAATCAACTGCCTTCACGCCACTTCTCCCATTTACTTCTCCATCGGGAACCGATTTTCCTCGGCTTCTTCACCTCCCCTTCGTCTTCATTTGCATCCAAACCCCACTGCATTCACATTGTTTTAACCTCTTTAAATAATCATCTACTACTTCAGTTAGACTAGCCATCTAATCCTAATTCTCCAAACCATAGCCCTCCGTTCCAGCGGTTCCAAATGGCGAAAGAGATCGAGATGCAGGTTTTTAGCGTCCAACATGTCCTCGTCGAAGGCTCATTGAGCATAGTTGCCACCGTCACCGTCCACCCAAGGGTTGTTTGGAAGTGGATCAACAATGTATCCAACTCCCTCGAAAAGGTAGAGACAAGGGTCATCGTTCTCGATGCAGAGTACACGGAGCGTGCCACTGGGAAGATCCAACGCGCCGCCATCCTTCAACTGTGCCTCAAAGATGATGTTTTGGTGTACCACATCATACACGCGCCCTCCATCCCAGGTGAGCTTCATGATTTCTTGTCTCTGGAGGACATATACTTCTGTGGGGCAGCCATCGAAGTGGACAAACAGAAGCTGGAGCCGTACAACCTTGATTTGAAAAGCATCGCTCACCTACAAACCAGAATCAAAATTCCTGTAGAAGATTGTGATAAATAGACACCATCCCTATTCGACGTAGCAAATTTTGTGCTTGGTACAAATCTTTAGAAGGGTGACGAGACGGTGGCATTAAGTTCATCTGGATGGGAGAATTATCCCTTGACGTACGAGCGCATAAAATATGCTGCCCTCGATGCCCGTGTGAGTTTCAAGATAGCTGCAAGGTCCAAAGAGCTTGTTGCGAAGCCGTCTCCCACAGAAAATAAGAAGAAGAAGAAGAAGAAGAAGAAGAAGAAGAAGAAGAAGAAGAAGAAGAAGAAGAAGAAGAAGAAGAAAAGGCCGGGCATTATGGATGGATGAACTATTTCCTCTCTTGTACAAAAAAATTATTCCCTCTCGGTGTATATTGATATAGATGGACTATTTTGATGGTTTGCATGTCTTTGGAACAAGTAGTAGCGTGGGTCCGCTTGACAATAAGGAACTATTTATCCGCCTAGCTTTCTCTACTACTCCTTCCAGTGATCGATATGCAATGCATGTGTCCATAGACATGACAGCTTGTCCATGGAAGTTCAACTATGCCGACCATCACGTTTCATCCACTGCCACTCGCGATTCCCATGCCGCCACTCCAACCCACGGCACCACGTCCCCCGACGTGCGCCTCACCCCTCTCGGCCGCATCGCCCCTCTGCCTTTGTGTGCATGACATGTGGGCCACCTTAAATGCGGCGAGTGCTACCTCTTGAGCTTGCGTTGGATTTCCCCGAAGAGGAAGGGATGATGCAGCAGAGTAGCGTAAGTATTTCCCTCAGTTTTTGAGAACCAAGGTATCAATCCAGTAGGAGGCCACGCTCAAGTCCCTCGTACCTGCACAAAATGATAGCTACTCGCAAACAACGCGATTAGGGGTTGTCAATCCCTTCACGGTCACTACGTGAGTGAGATCTGATAGATATAATGTTTTTTGGTATTTTTGATATAGAGATGCAAAGTAAAAAGTAAAAGGCAAAGTAAAAAAGCAAAGCAAGATAAAAGTGATGGAAATTAATATGATGAGAATAGACCCGGGGGCCATAGGTTTCACTAGTGGCTTCTCTCAAGAGCATAAGTATTCTACAGTGGGTGAACAAATTACTGTTGAGCAATTGACAGAATTGAGCATAGTTATGAGAATATCTAGGCATGATCATGTATATAGGCATCACGTCCGTGACAAGTAGACCGAAACGATTTTGCATCTACTACTATTACTCCACTCATTGACCGCTATCCAGCATGCATCTAGAGTATTAAGTTAAAAACAGAGTAACGCCTTAAGCAAGATGACATGATGTAGAGAGATAAATTCATGCAATATGAAATAAACCCCATCTTGTTATCCTCGATGGAAACAATGCAATACGTGCCTTGCTGCCCCTTCTGTCACTGGGAAAGGACACCGCAAGATCGAACCCAAAGCTAAGCACTTCTCCCATGGCAAGAACTACCAATCTAGTTTGCCAAACCAAACGGATAATTCAAAGAGACTTGCAAAGATAACCAATCATACATAAAAGAATTCAGAGAAGATTCAAATATTATTCATAGATAGACTTGATCATAAACCCACAATTCATCGGTCTCAACAAACACACCGCAAAAAGAAGATTACATCGAATAGATCTCCACGAGAGAGGGGGAGAACTTCGTATTGAGATCCAAAAAGAGAGAAGAAGCCATCTAGCTACTAACTATGGACCCGAAGGTCTGAGGTAAACTACACACACTTCATCGGAGAGGCTATGATGATGTAGAAGCTCTCCGTGATGACGGCCTTCTCCGGCGGAGCTCCAGAACAGGCCCCAAGATGGGATCTCATGGATACAGAAAGTTGCGGCGGTGGAATTAGGTTTATGGCTCTTGTTCTGATCGTTTGGGGGTACGTAGGTATATATAGGAGGAAGAAGTACGTCGGTGGAGCTCCGAGGGGCCCATGAGGCAGGGGGCGCGCCCTAGGGGGGCGCCCCCCACCCTCGTGACCGCCTCTCTGATGCCTTGGCGTAGGGTCCAAGTCTCCTGGATCACGTTCGGTGAGAAAATCATGTTCCCGAAGGTTTCATTCCGTTTGGACTCCGTTTGATATTCCGTTTCTTCAAAACACTGAAATAGGCAAACAAAAATAGCAATTCTGGGTTGGGCCTCCTGTTAATAGGTTAGTCCCAAAAATAATATAAAAGTGGGAAATAAAGCCCAATATAGTCCAAAACAGTAGATAATATAGCATGGAGCAATCAAAAATTATAGATACGTTGGAGATGTATCAGGCATTCCCAAGCTTAATTCCTGCTCGTCCTCGAGTAGGTAAATGATAGAAAGAGAATTTTTGATGCTGAGTGCTACTTGACATAATTTCAATGCAAATCTTCTTAATTGTGATATGAATATTCAGATTAGAAAGATTCAAGACAAAAGTTTATATTGACATAAAAATAAAAATACTTCAAGCATACTAACAAAGCAATTATGTATTCTCAAAATAACATGGCTAAAGAAAGTTATCCCTACAAAATCATATAGTCTAGCTATGCTCTATCTTCACCACACAAAATATTTAAATCATGCACAACCCCGATGAAAAGCCAAGCAATTGTTTCATACTTTTGACATTCTCAAAACTTTTTCAATCTTCACGCAATACATGAGCGTGAGCCATGGATATAGCACTATAGGTGGAATAGAATGGTGGTTGTGGAGAAGACAAAAAGAGGGGAAGATAGTCTCACATCAACTAGGCGTATCAACGGGCTATGGAGATGCCCATCAATAGATATCAATGTGAGTGAGTAGGGATTGCCATGCAACGGATGCACTAGAGGTATAAGTATATGAAAGCTCAAAAAGAAACTAAGTGGGTGTGCATCCAACTTGCTTGCTCATGAAGACCTAGGGCAATTTTGAGGAAGCCCATCATTGGAATATACAAGCCAAGTTCTATAATGAAACATTCCCACTAGTATATGAAAGTGATAACATGAGAGACTCTCTACTATGAAGATCATGGTGCTACTTTGAAGCACAAGTGTGGTAAAACGATAGTAACATTGTCCCTTCTCTTTTTTTCTCTCATTTTTTTATTTATTTTTTTATTTTTTTATTTGGGCCTTTTCTCTTTTTTATGGCCTCTTTTCTTTCTCTTTTTTTGGGCTTCTTTGGCCTCTTTTATTTATTTTTCGTCCGGTGTCTCATCCCGACTTGTGGGGGAATCATAGTCTCCATCATTCTTTCCTCACTGGGACAATTCTCTAATAATGATGATCATCACACTTTTATTTTTCTTACAACTCAACAATTACAACTCGATACTTAGAACAAAATATGAGTCTATATGAATGCCTCCGGCGGTGTACCGGGATATGCAATGAATCAAGAGTGACATGTATGAAAGAATTATGAACGGTGGCTTTGCCACAAATATGATGTCAACTACATGATCATGCTAGCAATATGACAATGATGGGGTGTTTCATAATAAACGGAACGGTGGAAAGTTGCATGGCAATATATCTCGGAATGGCTATGGAAATGCCATAATAGGTAGGTATGGTGGCTGTTTTGAGGAAGGTGTATGGTGGGTGTATGATACCGGCGAAAGGTGCGCGGTATTAGAGAGGCTAGCAAAGGTGGAAGGGTGAGAGTGCGTATAATCCATGGACTCAACATTAGTCATAAAGAACTCATATACTTATTGCAAAAATCTACAAGTTATCAAAGCAAAGTATTATGCGCATGCTCCTAGGGGGATAGATTGGTAGGAAAAGACCATCGCTCGTCCCCGACCGCCACTCATAAGGAAGACAATCAATAAATAAATCATGCTCCGACTTCATCACATAATGGTTCCACAACTACTCAACTAGCATGACTTTTATATTATCGCCTTCATATCTCAAAATAATTATCATGCTTCAATCTTTTCTTAGTATTCAACACACTCAAAAGAAAGTTTCACAAATCTTGAATACCAAGCATATTATTATTAAGCAAATTACCATGCTATTAAGAGACTCTCAAAATAATTTAAGTGAAGCATGAGAGATCAATAGTTTCTTTAAAAAAAATCCACCACCGTGCTCTAAAAGATCTAAGTGAAGCACATGGAGAAAAATTATAACGCTCAAAAGATTTAAGTGAAGCACATAGAGCAAAATTATAACGCTCAAAAGATATAAGTGAAGCACATAGAGCAAAACTACTTAGCTCAAAAGATATAAGTGAAGCACATAGAGTATTCTATCAAATTCTAATTCATGTATGGCTCTCTCAAAAGGTGTGTACAGCAAGTATGATTGTGGCACACTAACAAAAAAAGACACAAATAATACAAGATGCTCCAAGCAAAACACATATCATGTTGGTGAATAAAAATATAGCTCCAAGTAAAGTTACCGATAGAAGTAGACGAAAGAGGGGATGCCTTCCGGGGCATCCCCAAGCTTTGGATTTTAGGTGTCCTTAGATTATCTTGGGGGTGCCATGGGAATCCCCAAGCTTAGGCTCTTGCCACTCCTTGTTCCATAATCCATCAAATCTTTTACCCAAAACTTGAAAACTTCACAACACAAAACTTAAAGTAGAAAATCTCGTGAGCTCCGTTAGCGAAAGAAAACAAAACACCACTTCAAGGTAATGTAATGAACTCATTATTTATTTATATTGGTGTTAAACCTACTGTATTCCAACTTCTCTATGGTTTATAAACTATTTTACTAGCCATAGATTCATCAAAATAAGCAAACAACACACGAAAAACAGAATCTGTCAAAAACAGAACAGTCTGTAGTAATCTGTAGGTTTCGACCACTTCTCGAACTCATAAAATTCTCAAATAAATTGTTGGACCTGAGTAATTTTTATATTAATCATATTTAAAAAGAATTAACTAAATAGAACTCTCCAGTAAAAAAATGGCAGCAATTCTCGTGAGCGCTAAAGTTTCTGTTTTTTACAGCAAGATTGCAAAGACTTTCCCCAAGTCTTCCCAAAGGTTCTACTTGACACAAACACTAATTAAAGACATAAAACCACATATAAACAGAGGCTAGATGAATTATTTATTACTAAACAGGAAAAAAAAGCATGGAACTAAAATAAAATTGGGTTGCCTCCCAACAAGCGCTATCGTTTTAACGCCCCTAGCTAGGCATGATGATTTCAATGATGCTCACATAAAAGATAAGAATTGAAACATAAATAGAGCATCATGAAGAATATTACTAGCACATTTAAGTCTAACACACTTCCTATGCATAGGGATTTTGTGAGCAAACAACTTGTGGGAACAATAATCAACTAGCATAGGAAAGCAAAACAAGCATAACTTCAAGATTTTAAGCGCATAGGGAGGAAACTTGATATTATTGCAATTCCTACAAGCATATGTTCCTCCCTCATAATAATTTTTAGTAGCATAATGAATGAATTCAACAATATAACTATCACATAAAGCACTATTTTCATGATGCACAAGCATAGAATTTTTATTACTCTCCACATAAGCAAACTTCTCCTCATGAATAGTAGTGGGAGCAAACTCAACAAAATAATTATCATGTGAGACATAATACAATTGAAAACTAAAATCACGATGACAAGTTTCATGGATATCATTATTCTTTATAGCATACAAGTCTTCACAATAATCATCATAGATAGCAACTTTGTTCTCATGATCAATTGGAACCTCTTCCGAAATAGTGGATTCATCACAAAATAAAGTCATGACCTCTCCAAATCCACTTTCATCAATATAATCATCATAAATAGGAGGCATGCTTTCATCATGATAAATTTTCTCATCAAAACTTGGGGGACAAAAATATCATCTTCATCAAACATAGCTTCCCCAAGCTTGTGGCTTTGCATATGATTAGCATCATGGGTATGCAAGGAATTCATACTAACAACATTGCAATCATGCTCATCATTCATAGATTTAGTGCCAAACATTTTATAGACTTCTTATTCTAGCATTTGAGCACAATTTTCCTTTCCATCATACTCACGAAAGATATTAAAAAGATGAAGCGTATGAGGTAAACTCGGTTCCATTTTTTTTATAGTTTTCTCTTATAAACTAAACTAGTGATAAAACAAGAAACAAAAAGATTTGATTGCAAGATCTAAAGATATACCTTCAAGCACTCACCTCTCCGGCAATGGCGCCAGAAAATAGCTTAATGTCTACTACACAACCTTCTTCTTGTAGACGTTGTTGGGCCTCCAAGTGCAGAGGTTTGTAGGACAGTAGCAAATTTCCCTCAAGTGGATGACCTAAGGTTTATAAATCCGTGGGAGGCGTAGGATGAAGATGGTCTCTCTCAAGAAACCCTGCAACCAAATAACAAAGAGTCTCTTGCGTCTCCAACACACCCAATACAATGGTAAATTGTATAGGTGCACTAGTTCGGCGAAGAGATGGTGATACAAGTGGTATATGGATAGTAGATATAGGTTTTTGTAATCTGAAAATATAAAAACAGCAAGGTAACAAGTGGTAAAAGTGAGCGTAAACGGTATTGCAATGCTAGGAAACAAAGCCTAGGGTTCATACTTTCACTAGTGCAAGTTCCCTCAATAATAATAACATAATTGGATCATATAACTATCCCTCAACATGCAACAAAGAGTCACTCCAAAGTCACTAATAGCGGAGAACAAACGAAGAGATTATGGTAGGGTACGAAACCACCTCAAAGTTATCCTTTCTGATCGATCTATTCAAGAGTCTGTAGTAAAATAACATGAATCTATTCTTCCCGTTCAATCTATCATAGAGTTCGTACTAGAATAACACCTTAAGACACAAATCAATCAAAACCCTAATGTCACCTAGATACTCCAATGTCACCTCAAGTATCCGTGGGTATGATTATACGATATGCATCACACAATCTCTGATTCATCTATCCAAACCAACACAAAGTACTTCAAAGAGTTCCCCCAAGATTTTACCAGAGAGTCAAGACGAAAACGCGTGCCAACCCATATGCATAAGTTCATGGGCGGAACCTGCAAGTTGATCACCAAAACATACATCAAGTGGATTAATAGAATACCCCATTGTCACCACGGGTATCCCACGCAATACATACATCAAGTGTTCTCAAATCCTTAAAGACTCAATCCGATAAGATAACTTCAAAGGGAAAACTCAATCCATTACAAGAGAGTAGAGGGGGAGAAACATCATAAAATCCAACTATAATAGCAAAGCTCGCGATACATCAAGATTGTACCACCTCAAGAACACGAGAGAGAGAGAGATCAAACACATAGCTACTGGTACATACCCTCAGCCCCGAGGGAGAACTACTCCCTCCTCATCATGGAGAGCGCCGAGATGATGAAGATGGCCACCAGAGAGGGATTGCCCCCTCCTCCGGCAGGGTGCCGGAACGGGTCTAGATTGGTTTTCGGTGGCTACGGAGGCTTCTAGCGGCGGAACTGCCAATATATTGTGCTCCCCGAAGTTTTTAGGGTATATGGGTATATATGGGAGGAAGAAGAAGTACGTCGGTGGACCTCCGGGCTGTCCACGAGGCAGGGGGCGCGTCCAGGGGGGTGGGCACGCCCCCCACCCTCGTGGGCAGCCTGGGACTCTCCTGGTCCATCTCCGATACTCCGTGGGCTTCTTCTGGTCCAAAAATAAGTTCCGTTAAGTTTTAGGTCAATTGGACTCCGTTTGATTTTCCTTTTCTTCGATACTCTAAAACAAGGAAAAAAATAGAAACTGGCATTGGGCTCTGGGTTAATAGGTTAGTCCCAAAAATAATATAAAAGTGCATAATAAAGGCCATAAACATCCAAAACAGATAATATAATAGCATGGAACAATCAAAAATTATAGATACGTTGGAGACGTATCAGAGGCCCTCCAGAGGAGAGCCACCGAGCCCAGCCTGAGAGGGGCACCGGGCGTGCCTTCCTATGGGAGAGGGGAAGGCGCCCTATCAGTGGGGCAGGTCCTGAGGCACAGTCGTCGGACGCCCCACCCTCCTGAGGTCCTAGGCGAATCATCTGCTTCTTATTCTTGGGGACGGCCTCAGGAGGGTAGACGATGCCCTCGCCGTCTGAGTTCTCGACCGCTGCAGCCTGGTAGGCGCGCTCAAGAGAGCACACCGCGTCTTTCTCGTTGCAGGTGACCATGATGATGTCGCAACTTCGTAGCATCTTGAGGACGTTGTAGCCATGATGAGTCGCTGCCATGAACTTGGCCAGGGCCGGGTACCCAAGGATGGCGTTGTGCGGGAGGCGAATGTGGGCGACGTTGAAGTCGATGATCTCTGTGCGGTAGTTGTCACGCTTGCCGAAGGTGACAGGGAGGCAGATCTGCCCTATTAGGGTGGTGGAGCCATCGGTCACTCATGAGAAAGGTTTGGTAGGTGCTACCTCTTGAGCTTGCATTGGTTTTTCCCTTGAAGAGGAAAGGGTGATGCACCAAAGTAGAGTAAGTATTTCCCTTAGTTTTGAGAACCAATTTATCAATCCAGTAGGAGACACCGCACAAGCCACCGAATACCTGCACAAACAAACACCAACTTGCACCCAACGCGATAAAGGGGTTGTCAATCCCTTCACGGTTATTTGCAAAGTGAGATCTGATATAGATGGATAAACAGTAAAGTAATATTTTTGGTATTTTTGGTTTATGGAATGGAAAGTAAAAGATTGCAAGGAAAGTAAATAGGAAACTAAAATTGTAGATCGGAAACTTTTATGATGGAAAGTAGACCCGGGGGCATAGGTTTCACTAGAGGCTTCTCTAAAGATAGAAAATATTACGGTGGGTGAACAAATTACTGCCGAGCAATTGATAGAAAAGTGCAAAGTTATGACGATATCTAAGGCAATGATCATGAATATAGGAATCACGTCTGTGTCAAGTAGAGCGACTCCTGCCTACATATACTACTATTACTCCACACATCAACCGCTATCCAGCATGCATCTAGAGTATTAAGTTAATAAAGAACAGAGTAACACAAGGTTGTCAGAATCGCGATTCTGTTATACGATTCTACGACTTTACGATCCAAACTAACCCCTATGATTATATGATTTTAGTTCTTAGAATCTACGACTTTACGATCCTGATAGTGAAGATCCTATGATTTGCGATCCAACCATCAAAGCTCCGATCCGATTCAAAATCACGATTCTGACAACCTTGGAGTAACACATTAATAAACATGACATGATGTAGAGGAATTAACTCAAGCAATATGATTAAAACCCCATCTTTTTATCCTCGATGGCAACAATACAATATGTGTCGGTTCCCCTTCTGTCACTAGGATCGAGCATCGCAAGATTGAACCCAAAGCTAAGCACTTCTCCCATTGCAAGAAAAACCAATCTAGTTGGCCAAACCAAATCGATAGTTCGAAGAGACTTGCAAAGATATCAAATCATGCATATAAGAATTTAGAGGAGATTCAAATAATATTCATAGATAAGCTGATCATAAATGCACAATTCATCGGATCTCGGCAAACACGCCGCAAAAAAGTATTACACCGAATAGATCTCCAAGAACATCGAGGAGAACTTTGTATTGAGAATCAGAGAGAGAGAGAAAAAGCCATCTAGCTACTAACTATGGACCC
The DNA here is from genome assembly GCF_003073215.2 of Triticum urartu. Classification (NCBI taxonomy): domain Eukaryota; kingdom Viridiplantae; phylum Streptophyta; class Magnoliopsida; order Poales; family Poaceae; genus Triticum; species Triticum urartu. Next base: position 159,834,149 of record NC_053027.1, read on the forward strand.
ATAGGTCTGTGGTAAACTACTCACGCTTCATCGGAGAGGCAATGGTGTTGATGTAGAAGCCCTCCGTGATCGAATCCCCCTCTGGCAGGACGCCGAAAAAGGCCCCTAGATGGGATCTCATGGGTACAGGAGGTTGTGGGTGGAAAAGTGGTTTCGTGGCTCCCCTGGAAGGTTTTGGGATATTTGAGAATATATAGGCGGAAGAAATAGGTCGGTGGAGTCATGAGGGGCCCACAAGGGTGGGGGCGCGCCCTACCCCCTGGGCGCGCCTCCCGACCTTGTGGCCGCCTCGTGGCTTTCCTGACGTGCACTCCAAGCCCTCTGGATGTCTTCTGGTCCAAGAAAAATGACCGCGAAAGTTTCATTCCATTTGGACTCTGTTTGGTATTCCTTTTCTGCAAACTCTAAAACAAGGAAAAATCAGGAACTGGCACTAGGCTCTAGGTTAATAGGTTAGTCCCAAAAATCATATAAAATAACATATTGATGCATATAAAACATCCAAAACAGATAATGTAATAGCATGGAACAATCAAAAATTATAGATACATTGGAGACGAATCAAGCATCCCCAAGCTTAATTCCTGCTCGTCCTCGAGTAGGTAAATGATAAAAACAGAATTTTTGATGTGGAATGCTACCTAACATATTTATCCATGTAATTCTCTTTATTGTGGCATGAATGTTCAGATCCGTATGATTCAAAACAAAAGTTTAATATTGACATAAAAACAATAATACTTCAAGCATACTAACAAAATAATTATGTCTTCTCAAAATAACATGGCCAAAGAAAGCTTATCCCTACAAAATCATATAGTCTGGCTATGCTCCATCTTCATCACACAAAATATTTAAATCATGCACAACCCCGATGACAAGTCAAGTAATTGTTTCATACTTTTAACGTTCTCAAACTTTTTCAACTTTTACGCAATACATGAGCGTGAGCCATGGACATATCACTATAGGTGTTATAGACGATGGTTGTGGAGAAGACAAAAAGAAGGAGATCGTCTCACATCAACTAGGTGTATCAACGGGCTATGGAGATGCCCATCAATAGATATCAATGTGAATGAGTAGGGATTGCCATGCAACGGATGCACTAGAGCTATAAGTTTATGAAATCTCAAAACGAAAACTAACTGGGTGTGCATCCAACTCGCTTGCTCACGAAGACCTAGGGCAATTTGAGGAAGCCCATCATTGGAATATACAAGCCAAGTTCTATAATAAAAATTCCCACTAGTATATGAAAGTGATATCATAGGAGACTCTCTATCATGAAGATCATGGTGCTACTTTGAAGCACAAGTGTGGTAAAAGGATAGTAACATTGCCCCTTCTCTCTTTTCTCTCATTTTTTATTTGGGCCTTCTCTCTTTTTTGGCCTCTTTTTTCGTCCGGGGTCTCATCCCGACTTGTGGGGGAATCATAGTCTCCATCATCCTTTCCTCACATGGGACAATGCTCTAATAATGAAGATCATCACACTTTTATTTACTTACAACTCAAGAATTACCACTGGTACGCGTCGGTGCTATACAAACGGTTTTTAACCCCTTTCCGTGATGGCATTTGAAATCGTCTCCAAGTGAGTGTGGGCGATAGGGGGGTCCTTCCCACATGACCCAGAAATTGTCAGGGATAGGCCCTCCCGGGACACAGGCTGGGGCCGTGTGCGATCGGGGAAGGCATCAAAACTCAATCATTTCCGTAGGTATGTACATCCCACACGGTGAATCCCAGAAAAACATTTCCGTATGTATGTATATCACACACAGTCAATCCAAGGAATACGTTTCCGTTCTTATGTACATCCCACACTGTCAATCTAGGGAAAACGTTTCCGTTCGTATGTACATCCTACACAGTTTTATGTGTAGGCTCGTGTGTGAAAGGTGTAACTATCATACACGCTCTGCCTTGGTTATCTGTTTGCTTGTATCAACTACATCACACACGATTTGATGAAGAAAACTGTGTGGCATTGGGCTATCCATCACAAGCGCTTTTACTGGTAGAACCGTTTGAAAAATTCCATGATATATTTAGTAGGTTTATTAGTTTACAATTAATAATTCCAGTATTATGCAAATTCACATTTTGTATCGAATAGCTGTTTGCCAATTTCATATCAGGCACATAAATATATTATAACATCACAGTATGATAGCTACATGAAAACAACACAGTACAACATATAACTAGTTCAACTTCATAAGAGTAATATTAGAACAATATATTCATTTCCCTAATCGAGATCATCCAGGCTTGTCTTATCCACCTCTGCTTTTAGTTCAGTAAGAACCTGTTTTGCACTGGCCGACTGGGAAAGTGCCTCCTCCTTCGCCAACACCATCTTAGCAAAGTCCGATTTAAAAAATCTGAGCTCATTCTCCATCTTCCTATTTTTATCTTGCATCTTCAAATATTCTTCAGCGTTGACAACACTTTCTCTGTTCTCTTCCTCATACATGCTCCAGAGCTTCGCTAGGCACATCTTCAAAGACTGTGGCCACTCTTGATCAACCCACTCCAAGTAAGAACACTTCCGTTCATCCTATAATATTTAGAACTAGATCAGTAAAAAATGTAGGGGAAATGGGTTTATAGCAACATAAAAAATCACCAATGCTTATTTTGGAAAACTGAAGAAACATGTTAATTATGACATATCTTCTCGAAAAGATCAATGTGCAAATGAATTAATTGCTACTGAGACAACAACCAAATTTTGGAACATCAGAAGCTATAACTACTACAACAATGCTACAAGTTCTTACTCGTGTACAATAAATAACAAATTGAACATTTTATGAGGAAGGTAAATATAACTACAACAACATAGCGACACTGTTTGGACGACAGCAAATTGATACTAACATGTGTGTACATGCACAAATTTAGTAACATAGAACTAATAGCACTAAGGTTGTCCACTATGTATGCCAAAACTAGTGTAAAGACAACTGTTGCTACATCTCGCACTGGTGCCCTGCACTGGCGAGCCGATACAGCGGAAAAAATCAGGGACCCGGACTTCGGAGCACGTAGTTGCTCCGATGCCTAGTTCCTTCGTGCCATAAAGATTTAGTATTTTACTGCTTGGCTGCTCAGATGTGTGGACCAAAGTTGGCTGCACAAACTGCTGAAGCGGTGCCAAATAATTTTCTAATGGCACCGCTGATGAGATGGCAACAATTTAAGATACTAGGTACAAATTATGACACTGTCTTAGGATGCGTTTGGTTGAAGGTGTGGTATGAATAGGTCAGGACCGTGACAGTGTCTGAATCACATCTAACAAATGGTTTGTAACAACGAAAGAGAGTGTAACCTTCTCTGCACATGCCAGAAGCTTCCTCCCACTGTCCATAGATTCAAACGCAACTAGCTTCACGCATGGAGATTGATGGTGACAACGAGCAGATAGATCTTCAGCCACCCCGCTCCATTTGTTGTCACTGATGGTCCTAGGGAGCTACAAGAGGAAGAAATGACTCAAATCGACTAGTGGGTAAAAATCCTTCATTCCAAGTCATAGCCCGAGAGAGAGAAGAGAGGCATACCTGCATGGTGAAGGAGTCGTCGTCGTCGGAGGAACCGCTGGAGAGGTCTTTGAAGAATACCATGGCGACCCCGGCGGTAGGATGCGAGACGACAAGAGCGAGGAAGCGGCTATAGCTTAGGAAGGAATGAAGGAAGGAATGAAGGAAGGAGGAAACAGGGGAAATGTGACTTGTGGTCGGGAAGAAAAGGGGGGGGGGAGGGGGGGGGGGGGGGGGGGGTAGATATTTTGGCGGTAGGCCAAAATTTTAGAAATGTGGAGGGGAACATTGCGTGTGGTGCCGCCGGACCATTCACTTTGAACGATTGTGTGCATTGCAAATGATTCTTCTGCTTTACGCGCATGGGATGAGTTTGATAATTCAAATTTTGGTGGAAATTTCCCCGAGTATGTCATTGCATAATTTAATATCGCTTGCTAATTTGGGCACACAAAAGAGCATACAGCAGACATACCACACTTACTGAATCGAGCAATTTTAGTAATTAAACAGAGCCAGTTGACCTAAACATTGCTCTAACAAAAGACCAGCATTAAAAAGAAAGCCTAAGTATGCATAATTTTAACAAATACGCCGCCGCGCCGGCCTATGCATCGCCGGTGTGAGATGTGACGTCGATGACTTGTCCTGGCGACAGGCCGCCATTGGTGGACTCCGCGTACCCCCTGCTGAAGTCGACCGCGTCCTCGGCGCCGCCCTCAAGGTTGTAGTACTCGTAGCAGTGGCTGTGTCAGAGCTCACGTTGGTACTCCATCGCTGATTCCTCGACGGATAGACTCTTCTCTACCTCGACCTCGGCCATGCGCAACTCCTTCTCCCGGCGCTCCTCGATCTCCGCTGCCTCCTGCATCTCCAGCTCCCGCTCGGCGACCTCATGAGGAAGTAGGTGCTCCATGGCCACCATCGCCTTTTCGGACGTGGGTTGCATGCTGGAGTCTAAGGTGGCCTGGAATATCTTGGCGTGTGCATCCTCGATCTTGGCGTGGATGGCCTCGACCCGGGCTAGGGCAACATCGGCGGCACGAACGGCAGCTCGAGTGCTCACGTCGTTTGCAGCTGTCGTCGCAGCAGCTACTGCAGCTGTCTCGGCTGCTGCAACTGCCCTATCGGCTACCGCAGATGCCCTATCGGCGGAAGTGGCTGCACTCAATGCGGATGTGGCGGCACTCTCGGCGTAGGCAGCCACGCTCTCGGTGCAGGCGGCGGCACTCGGGGGGACACGACCATCGTACGGGTCTTCACGAAGCATTTCCCAGCATCATCTTTGTAAGAAGGGGGTGCGGGAATGGAGATCGGGATTCATGGATTCAGGGGTTACTGGCACTGGAGCAGACGAGTCGGCGAAGCTTAAGGAGGGAGACTTAAATAGACCCAAATATTTTCATCGCAAACGGTTCCTAGAAAACAACTGCGTGTGATGTTGTAGATATTTTTATTAGCTATGAAAGACGAATTTAGAGTAAAGTGGCAACGGATGGTGTTTTAAATGTACGAGAAATTTTTTAGTACTAATACAATTGTCATGTCAAATTTTGGAAAATTTCAGGGGTCATTTTGACCTTTTAAGACATTTAAGTGATTTTCTAGCCATTTAATGACCGTAATTGAAATTTGAACTACATATACATGCAACAGCTAACCATAATGGTTTGAAAAGTCATATTTTGTGTACTTGTGTGCGATTTAATTCCATGTACAGTAAATTGGAAGGAATTTTCAAATATATTGGTCTAACGGCTATGACACAATTAAGCATGGAGTGACATGGCATTTAAATTCCAAAAAAATAAAAAAAAATCAGAAACACATGAAACCTTGGTTGATGTAATGTCATGCCACCAAGATGATGTGGTAATTTTTTTGGCATGTGTGACGAAAGTTTGGACACACACCCCTCATAAACCGAAGCAACTCACTAGAAGGCTCGTGGTTTCGAGAGGGAGCAATGCATGTTTGATGACGAACGGGTGATAGCTTCCTCTTACAACCTTCAAATTTTTTCTATGTGTAATGTGCACTAATACAACTGTCATGTGAACATTTGGAAAATTCTAGAGGCCATTTGACCTTTTAAAGACATTTAAGTGATTTTCTAGCCATTTAATGACCGCAGTTCAAATTTGAACTACATGTACATGCAACGGCTAACCATAACGGCTTTAAAAATTATATTTGTGTACTTGTGTACGAGTTAATTCCATGTGCAATAAATTAGAAGGAATTTTCAAACATATTTGTTTCACGACATGGACACACGTATATGTATGCATGGAGTGACATGGCATTTTAATTCTGAAAAATTAAAAAAAATCAGAAACACATGAAACCTTGGTTGATGTACTGTCATGCCACCAAGATGATGTGGTAAAAAAATTGGCATATGTGACGAAAGTTTGGACACACACCCCTCACAAACCGGAGCAACTCACTAGAAGGCTCATGGTTCCGAGAGGGGACAATGCATGTTTGATGACGAACGGAAGATAGCTTCCTCTTACGGCCTTCAAATTTTTCTATGTTTAACGTGCACTACTATAACTGTAATGTGAAAATTTGGAAAATTCTAGGGGTCATTTGACCTTTTAAAGACATTTAAGTGATTTTCTAGCCATTTAATGACCATAATTCACATTTGAACTACATCTACATGCAACGCCTATCCATAACGGTTTGAAAAATCATATTTGTGTACTTGTGTGCGAGTTAATTCCATGTGTAATAAATTAAGAGGAATTTTCAAACATATTGGTCTCACGACATGGACACATATGCATATGTATGCATGGAGTGTCATGGCATTTTAATTCCAAAAAATTAAAAAATGATCATAAACACATGAAACCTTGCTTGATGTAATGTCATGCTACCAAGATGATGTGGTAAAAAAATCAGCATGTTTGACGAAAGTTTGGACACACACCCCTCACAAACCAAAACAACTCACTAGAAGGCTCGTGGTTCCGAGAGGGAACAATGCATGTTTGATGAGGAACGGGAGATAGCTTCCTCTTACAGCCTTCAAATTTTTTCTACGTTTAACGTGCACCACTACAACTGTAATGTGAAAATTAGTAAATTCTAGGGGTCATTTGACCTTTTAAAGACATTTAAATGAATTTCTAGCCATTTAATGATCGTAATTCAAATTTGAACTACATCTACATGCAACGGCTAACCATAACGGTTTGAAAAATCATATTTGTGTACTTGTGTGTGAGTTAATTCCATGTACAGTAAATTAGAAAGAATTTTCAAGCATATTGGTCTCACGACATGGACACATGCATATGTATGCATGGAGTGCCATGTCATTTCAATTCCAAAAAATTTAAAAAATGATCAGAAAAACATGAAACCTTGCTTGATGTAATGTCATCCACCAAGATGATATGACAAAAAAATTCGCATGTGTGATGAAAGTTTGGACACACACCCCTCACAAACCGGAGCAACTCACTAGAAGGCTCGTGGTTCCGAGAGGGAACAATGCATGTTTGATGACAAACAGGAGATAGCTTCCTCTTTCGGCCTTCAATTTTTGTTTCTACGTTTAACGTGCACTACTACAACTGTACTGTGAAAATTTGGAAAATTCTAGCGGTTATTTGACCTTTTAAAGACATTTAAGTGATTTTCTAGTCATTTAATGACCGTAATTTAAATTTGAAATACATCTACATGCAACGGTTAATCATAACGGTTTGAAAAATCATATTTGTGTACTTATGTGCGAGTTAATTCCATCTGCAGTAAAATAGAAGGAATTTTCAAAAATATTGGTCTCACGACATTGACACATGCATATGTATGCACGGAGTGCCATGGCATTTTAATTCCAAAAAATTAAAAAATGATCAGAAAAACATGAAACTTTTCTTGATGTAATGTCATGCCACCAAGATGATGTGGTAAAAAAAATTGGTCTGTTTGACGAAAGTTTGGACACACACCCCTCACAAATCGGAGTAACTCACTAGAAGGTTCATGGTTCCGAGAGGGAACAATGCATATTTCATGACGAACGGGAGATAGCTTCCTCTTACGTCCTTCAATTTTTTTTCTACATTTAACATGCACTAATACAACTTTCATGTGAAAATTTGGAAAATTTCAGGGGTCATTTGACCTTTTAAAGACATTTAAATGATTTTCTAGCCATTTAATGATCGTGATTCAAATTTGAACTACATCTACATGCAACAGCTAACCATAACGGTTTAAAAATCATATTTTTGTGTACTTGTGTGCGAGTTAAAAATCATCAGACGATGTAAATATCTGGTGTTCAAAAAAGAAAATGTAAAGATCTGGCAAGACAACCGGCCCCCACACGATTGGCACTCTATCTCGCGGCTCGAGGTTTGATAGGTGAGTGGCGGGGATTATTGATTAGACACGGTTCTGTATTGGAAACCGTCAGCTATTATGTTCACATACGAATTTTGCTGCGGGAATCGTGTGCAATTCAAACTACAATACTCATAAATTCCGGCTAACGGCGTGTGTACTGTTCCCATCGATCTAGATTCCGGCTGCCAATAAATACTACCTTGCTCACATCGTCCCGCCTGCATTCTCATCTACATCCTTCCCTCGCTCGCCCTCTCTCTCTCAAATCTCTGTCATGGCGCCGCCGGTCTGCCCACGCGCCGACGAGGAGTCGCCGCCCCTCGAGGACGCTCACTCGAATAGCAGCGACGAGGACCCCTACGTGCCACCGGACGAGGTTGCGCCAGACCTCCCAACTTTGGATTGGTTTTGGGGCCAGTACAACCTTTGTCTGTGGAAGTCGCTGCCGCCGGCTGAGAAAGCCAGGCAAGTGGCATTCAAGAAGGAGATGGCGGAGGAGGAAGCCAGGTACCAGGCGGCATGTGAAGCCCGTGATGCCGCCTGGAAAAAGGAGGCTGCAGAGCTTTGGGGGCGGGCACGTCGTCGTGTGGAGGAGGTGTATGAAGACGGGTACTTCGCGAGGAAGGTCGTAAGCATTGGGCGCCTCATCGCTGCATGGAGGTGGGCCGATAAGCTCCAGCGTGCCACCGACGAAATGGCAAGGTCGTTCGCGCGCGTCCGCCAGCAAGAGGCAGATCACTATGTCAAGCGCTGCGAGGCGGAGAAGGCGGAGTACCGCCTCCGCACTGGGAAGACACCGCGCACCAGGGAGTCGCTGGCGAGGGGCTGCCGGAATACTGGCCCCAGAAGGGATTATTTGTTTTAGTATTGTTCGTTTTCAACTAGCAAAGTGGCCCGCTCGATGCGCGGGCTAGGATTTTTTGAAGTTATTTTTTGAGAAAATGTTATGTAATTTGTCCATAGAAAATTTAAACCAAATGTGATGATATTATCAAGTATTAGAATTTTGTGAACTTTTTTTCTTTGGTATGTTTGGTTTTTTATTTGAGTAAAGGTGGATGGGAATCCGTCAGCTGGGGTGACACACCTGTGGCCCTATGGGTGTTATGTTTCTTACATTTTAACTGTAGAACCTCACAATTCCCATTTCTCATGAATGATACATTTGCTTGTAAAAAAATTTGGACAACCAAATTGCTACATAGACTACTTTGTTTTGGTAGTGCACTATCTTATGTGCATCCGTCAGAGGTACTTCATGCCTTTTTTACACCTTTAATATGTAGCTTCATCTATCTTTTTTTTAATTTAAAATATGTGTGCGAAACTACTTCCATGGCGAGCCGACATCGGTTGTGGGCATGACACGTCTTACCTTGTGCCATTAGTAGTCAAGGTGCTTGTCGGTCACCATGGAGCTCCAAAATAGGTTATGATGTAAATTGTTTTATATGTATTAATGATGTACTCCCTCCGTCTCAAAATGTGAGACACTTTTTGAGGAATAAAACTTAGACTGCTTGGAAATATGTCATGTATATATGGTACTGGTGATGTATCAGGTAGACGGCTAGCTCATTTAGGCTGCTTCAGATATATGGGCCATGTAAATGGGAAGTTCTAAATCACATCAGGAGTAATTGAGCCGCATTAACTTATTTTGCTAGATGCAATGGACTGTAAATCGGGTTAAATTTAATACAATGCATGTGACACACAGGAGGTGGCATGAGCGATATCCGACATATTGGACAAGGAGACACTTCGGCAGCAGAAAATAAAGACATGGTTAGAAACTACACATATTGTCACCCACGCAAAAAAAAAACTAAGCATATTATTTGTGTTCATGAAAAGAACAACCTTTTGATCAAATGTCATTGCATATATATTTTGACTCCCGTGGCAACGCACGGGCATATACCTAGTATAAATATATGTGTTGTCCATTCACATTTTCCGTACTTTGGACTGCATTCTTCAAATTATATCTACATATTTTTGCTAACATTTTTTATCATGTTGCTTAGTTTTTTATAAACAGAAATTTATTACTTTCTTTATTACATAATAGTTGGCGCTGATTTAGTACACATCAACAGCTAAATTGGAACAGAGGGAGTAGTCCTCGTTGCTTTTGTTTTAATGTAGTCATAAGTTAATTGCTAATGCTACCCAAGATTGGTATATTTATTTATTGTTTTTTACTGAAATTGATTTAGATTTTTTATAGTCTTGATATCCATATAAACTTTGCTGGTATGTACTCCCTCAGTTCCTAAATATTTGTCTTTTTAGAGATTCAACTAGACTACTACATACGGATGTATATAGACATATTTTAGAGTATACATTCATTCATTTTGCTCCGTATATAGTCACTTGTTGAAATTTCTAAAAAGACAAATACTCCCTATGTTCCTAAATATAAGTCTTTTTTAGAGAATCCACTATGGACTACATACGAAGCAAAATGAGTGAATCTACACTCTAAAATATGTCTATATACATCTGTATGTAGTCCGTAATAGAATCTTTAAAAAGAATTGTATTTTGAAACGGAGGGAGTGATTGTTTTTATAGACGTGCACAACAGTACCAAGGGTGAGCGTACTGTGTTAAAAAAAATGCGAAGTGAGGACTCTGGGAGAGCAAACAATATATCGTTAAAATATAAGCCATCTTTTATATTTTGGCTATCGTACCAATCCATTACTCTTATTACCAGAGAACCTTGATATATTTTGTCTTAATATGAGACACGTGCACTCAGGTGTGTGTACTCCAAAACGTCATTAGTTTAATGGGTCCCACCATTATTATTCTCCACTTTCCTATTCTATAGACTTATTGACTTCTCCGTTCCTGTTTTCCCCATCCATCTCCTCCGGCCCCCTTTCTCTTTTCCTAAATCTTGCTTCTCACTCAAAAATTGCTGCTGCTGGATATCTCCCATCAGCTTTCTTTGCTGATTCGCTTCATGGAGGTTTATCTTCGTCACCTGGAGTGTCGGGACTGAAGATGGTGTGAGTTCTGTCTTCAGATAACTGTAGCAGATTAGAAAGAGAAATGGACGGCCGATATAGCTCCTCACGTTTACAGTTCGTCGCTAGCCGTTGGATGGCAGATTGTAACATTACTTTTCGTTACTGTTACTTTTCACTTCTTGCCGTGAGCTCTGCACCTATAAAGACAGCCGAGTTGTGGCTGGCTCTGATGATCGAATCATTCAATGAATTGTCGTAATGGCCAAGTATACTCCTAGCTAATACAAACTCCTCCCGATCTGGGTGAAATTCCCCAATTACATCTCTCAAATCCCTAACTCTAGATCGGAGAAATAGTTAGGTCCTGACAAATTGGTATCAGTAGCCAGCGTTTTCCTTGGCGGAGGCGCTTCCTGGTGGGTAGAAAATTTTCCTCTCGAGGTATTCCCACCCAATTCCCCACCCTTTTCATTGGAGTCGACGGCGGCGTGGAGGCGGTGATCGACGACGGCGTTGGCAGCGGCGATTTGTTCGGGTACAGATCAGTCGAGCCGAAGCGGTTGGTTGAGCTCCCTGCTCGATTGGTAAAATTCCACGTCTGAGCGTTGATCTGTGTACCTTGGTAGCATGGATCGAGGCGGCGGCAGGATCTGGAGGGAGCAAGGGTTGCAGATGTCACCCATGGTAAAATTCCTTACCTCTTCTTCAGATCGAGGCGATGGGGCGTGCGAAAGCAATCGATGAGGTGGATCTGCATGAAATGCTATCTCTCAGGGAAGATGTGGGGATTATGCAGAAAGACCAGGCTCAAATGTAGGCTAATATGGCAAAATTGCATGATGATGTGCATTCCATTAGTTCAAAACAAGGGGAAATTGCGACACGGGTGGGCAGTGTGGAGCAAGTAGTTCTGGACTTGAGCAAACAACTCTCAACAATCAACTCAGTGTTGCAAGCGCCAGTGAAAGAACCAACAAAAGGAAGTAATACTGACTTGCCTTCAAGCTCTCAACAGAGACCCAAATCACCAACAATGTCGCAGGAACAGTTGCAAAGTCAAGCACTCAGAACAGAGCAGCCGAGGAAACAATTGGAAGCAGAGAAGGAGAAAACCAGACAATTGAAAGAATTGCATCTACACAACTTGCCTCCCGTCAGAACTAGCAAACCAGCAGCCCCTCCTGGATATGCACAACAAGGTAGGACAGATCAGGCAAGTCCTTTGGGCACTCCAGTCACAGCCAGACAACCTACATACACTCCCGCTTTTCAGCAATACTATCAGCAAAATAGAGATAGGCAACTGTGGCAGGGTTATGCAAAAACCTATGAACAAGATATGCAGTGTCAGTTCATAAAGTCTTTGACAAAAGGACCTAAAATGGATTTTTCTAGATTTGAAGGAGAAGACCCTGTTGGTTGGATCAGACAGTGCAACAAGTACTTTCAATTGTCTGGAGCACCTGAGGAATATAAAGTTTCTTTGGCTCTGCTATATATCATTGGTGAAGCAGATGTTTGGCTAAGAAGATCTGGTCTACTAAAGAAGGAAGTATCATGGAAGGAATTTTGTACAAAGATCACCAAAAGATTCTCTGCACAGGGCCCTTATGACTTGACTGAAAAGTTTAATTCAGTGAAACAGTCTAACAGCACAGTGTTTGAATACACATTTTTTTGTGAAGATCTTATGGCTGATGTACAAGAGGAAACTCCAGAGTTAGGAGAATCTTGGTTTGTAAGATGCTATGTCAATGGACTAAGAGAGGGTATAAAATACCAAGTAAGACCATTGAGGCCTCAAACTCTTACAGATGCTTACTGGTTAGCAAAAGATGTGGAACCTTGTCATCCACCTGTAACTGCCAGCACAAAAAGAACTATTGTCCCTTACAACAACTACTATCAGAAAAGTGCTGGTGGATATCCAAAAAAAACAGAGTGCTACTCCTTCTCTCAGCAACAAATTCCTATTAGACATGCTGAAATTCCTACAAGTAGTGCACAGAAAATCAGGAAACCAGGAGAATGTTGGAGGTGTGGAGACAAGTGGGTGCATGGTCACAAATGCAAGTTAGTTCCTAATGTGCATGCTATGCAACAAGAAATAGAGGAACAAACCACTTATGACACGAGGAACAACAGTTAGAGGAACAAGCGGCGCCAATATCTGAAGGATATCAGGCTATGTTCATATCTGCTTTTGCAATGGAAAAAGGTAGTCGCCTTGTTGGATTCTGGTAGCACTACATCTTTCATCAATCAAGATTTTGCAATAAAATCCAATTGCAACATGCTACCTGTCAAACCTAGAAAAATTGCAGTAGTTGGTGGTGGTATATTAGTGTCTGCTGCAATGGTGCCCAACTGTCAATTTTAGATTGCTAAAATGACACTTTCTCACAGTTTTAGAACACTATCTTTACCAAGCCATGATGCAATTCTCGGTTATGATTGGTTTACTGCTGTTAGCCCTGTTGCTTTTGATATTCCTGCACAACAATTCAGTTTTACACATGGGGGCAAGCAAACTGTGTCCACAGCTGTGTTCACTACTCCTGCTAGTGTGAAAGAGGTTCCTCCTAAGAAAAGGGACAAATTCATGGACAAAGGGCCAGAGGTTTTCCTGTGTCAAGTTCATAACATACTCATGGATGCACCTGAAGGTTTTAAAACTCCACCACAAATACAGAAATTACTGCTAGAGTATGCAGATTTGTTTGAGGAGCCTAAAACACTACCCCCTCATAGGGCTTTGGACCATACAATTCCATTAGTGCAAGGGGCTGCACCACCACATGTCAAACCTTACAGGGTTCCCCAACACCAAAAGAAGGAAATGGAGGAGCAGATAAATTTTTTACTAGGTGCACATTTGATAAGACACAGTCAGAGTCCTTTTGCAGCTCCTATTCTGTTAGTAAAAAAGAAAGATGGGTCCATGAGGCTATGGACTGATTTTAGAAAGCTTAATTCACTGACCATTAAGAACAAATTCCCTATACCTGTTATAGAAGATTTGTTAGACGAGTTGCATGGAGCAAAATACTTCACCAAACTGGATTTAAGGTCTGGTTACCATCAAATCAGAATGGCACCTGAGGATATACATAAAACAACCTTCAGAACGTTCCTTGGCCATTTTGAGTTTCTGGTCATGCCTTTTGGCCTTTCCAATTGTCGGTGCCAAAAACGACGGATCTCGGGTAGGGGGTCCCAAACTGTGCGTCTAAGGTCGATGGTAACAGGAGACAGGGGACACGATGTTTACCCAGGTTCGGGTCCTCTCTATGGAGGTAATACCCTACTTCCTGCTTGATTGATCTTGATGAATATGAGTATTACAAGAGTTGATCTACCACGAGATCGAGATGGCAAACCCTAAAAGCCTAGCCTGCATGACTACGGTAATGATTATCTCTTCCCTCTGGTCTAAGTCCTCCGGTTTATATAGACACCGGGAGGATCTAGGGTTACACAAGGTCGATTACAAAGAAATGAATCTACATATTTGGTCGTCAAGCTCGCCTTCCACGCCAAGGAGAGTCCCATCCGGACACGGGTGCAGTCTTCGGTCTTCGTATCTTCACAGCCCATCAGTCCGGCCCATGGCTAACAGGCCGGACGCCCAAGGACCCCTTAGTCCCGGACTCCCTCACCAATGCCCCTGGCACATTCCAGGAACTCATGAACACCATTTTTGGTCCATATCTGAGGAAATTTGTGTTGGTGTTCTTTGATGACATATTAATTTTCAGTAAAAGTCTCAAAGAACATTTAGAACATATCAAGTTGGTTTTGGAGCTCTTGAGGGAACATCAGCTCTATGCTAAGATGTCCAAGTGTGTTTTTGCAGTGCAACAAGTAGAATACCTGGGGCATGTTATCTCTGAAAATGGTGTGGCCACAGATCCACAGAAGATTGCTGCTAAAGCTGAGTGGCCTATGTCTGAAAATATCACTAAACTCAGAAGTTTCCTGGGTCTAGCTAGATATTACAGAAGGTTTATTGAAGGATATGGCATCATATGTAGACCCTTGCATGATTTGCTTAAAAAGGGAATTTCTGTTGGTTAGTAGAAAACACCAAAGCTTTCCAACAACTCAAACAAGCCCTCACTTCTGCTCCTGTATTAGCTATGCCAAATTTCTCCCACCCTTTTATCCTGGAAACTGATGCATCAGGCAAAGGAATTGGGGTTGTTCTAATGCAGCAAGGCAGACCTGAAGGAAATATGCCCTAGAGGCAATAATAAAGTTGTTATTTATATTTCCTTATATCATGATAAATGTTTATTATTCATGCTAGAATTCTATTAACCATAACTTAGTACATGTGTGAATACATAAACAAACAGAGTGTCCCTAGTATGCCTCTACTTGACTAGCTCGTTAATCAAAGATGGTTAAGTTTCCTGGCCATAGACATGTGTTGTCATTTGATGAACGGGATCACATCACTAGAGAATGATGTGATCGACAAGACCCATCCGTTAGCTTAGCATAATGATCGTTTAGTTTTATTGCTATTGCTTTCTTCATGACTTATACATGTTCCTCTAACTATGAGATTATGCAACTCAAGAATATCAGAGGAACACCTTGTATGCTATCAAACGTCACAATGTAACTGGGTGATTATGAAGATGCTCTACAGGTGTCTCCGATGGTGTTTGTTGAGTTGGCATAGATTGAGATTAGGATTTGTCACTCTGTGAATCGCAGAGGTATCTCTGGGCCCTCTCGGTAATGCACATCACTATGAGCCTTGCAAGCAATGTGACTAATGAGTTAGTTACGGGATGATGCATTACAGAACGAGTAAAGAGACTTGCCTATAACGAGATTGAACTAGGTATGATGATACCGATGATCGAATCTCGGGCAAGTAACATACCGACGACAAAGGGAATAACGTATGTTGTTATGCGGTTTGATCGATAAAGATCTTCGTAGAATATGTAGGAGCCAATATGAGCATCCAGGTTACGCTATTGGTTATTGACTGGAGATGTGTCTCGGTCATGTCTACATAGTTCTCGAACCCGTAGGGTCCGCACACTTAACGTTCGATGACGATTTGTATTGTGAGTTATGTGTTTTGATGACCGAAGTTTGTTCAGAGTCCCGGATGAGATCACGGACATGACGAGGAGTCTCGAAATGGTCGAGAGGTAAATATCGATATATTGGAAGGTTATATTCAGACACCGGAATGGTTCCGAAGTATTTCGGGTATTTTCCGGAGTACCGGGAGGTTACCGGAACCCCCCGGGGAAGTAGTGGGCCTTAATGGGCTTTAGGGGAAAGGAGAGAAGGGCCTCAAGGGGTGGCCGCGCCCCCCCATGGCTGGTCCGAATTAGACTAGGAGGGGGTTCCCCCCCTCTTTCCTCCGCCCTCTTCCTCCTCCCCTCCTTCTCATAGTTGGAATAGGAAAGAGGGGGGCCTGAATCCAACTTGGACCGGGAGTCCAAGTAGGACTCCCCCCTTTGGCGCGCCCCCTTGGGCCGGCTTCCTCTTCCCCCTCCTTTATATACGTGGGAGGGGGGCACCCCAAAGACACACCAAGTGTTCTCTTAGCAGTCTGCGGTGCCCCCCTCCACAGTTACACACCTCGGTCGTATGGTCGTAGTACTTAGGCGAAGCCTTGTGATACGTCTCCATCGTATCTATAATTTTTTATTGTTCCATGCCAATATTCTACAACTTTCATATACTTTTGGCAACTTTTTATACTATTTTTGGGACTAACATATTGATGCAGTGCCCAGTGCCAGTTCCTGTTTGTTGCATGTTTTTTGTTTCGCAGTAAATCCATATCAAACGGAGTCCAAACGGGATAAAAACTGATGGCGATTTTTTTGGAATATATGTGATTTTTGGGAGTAAGAATCAACGCGAGACGATGCCCGAGGGGGCCACGAGGCAGGGGGGCGTGCCCCAGGGGGTCAGGCGCACCCTGGGCCCTTGTGGCCACCCCGTAAGGCGGTTAGTGCCCTTCTTTCGCTGCAAGAAAGCTAATATCCGGATAAAAATTGTGTCCAAAATTCAGCCCAATCGGAGTTACGAATCTCTGGGAATTTAAGAAACGGTGAAAGAGCAGAATCAGGAAACGCAGAAACAGAGAGAGACAGAGAGACAAATCCAATCTCGGAGGGGCTCTCGCCCCACCGCCTCCATGGAGGCCATGGACTAGAGGGGAAACCCTTCTCCCATCTGGGGATAAGGTCGATGAAGAAGAATAAGAAGGGGGCCCTCTCCCCCTCTCTTCCGGTGGCGCCGGAACGCCGCCGGGGCCATCATCATCACCGCAATCTACACCAACACCTCCGTCATCTTCACCAACATCTCCATCACCTTCCTCCATCTATCTACAGCGGTCCACTCTCCCGTAACCCGCTGTACCCTCTACTTGAACATGGTGCTTTATGCTTCATATTATTATCCAATGATGTGTTGCCATCCTATGATGTCTGAGTAGATTTTTGTTGTCCTATCGGTAATTGGTGAATTGCTATGATTGGTTTAATTTGCTTGTGGTTATGTTGTTGTCCTTTGGTGCCCATCATATGAGCGCGCACATGGATCACACCATACACTACAAAAAAATACACTTCCGTGATGATACGTGTTTGTCACAATAGGTCGCGTTTTTTGTCATGCATGTACATCCATGACGATTTTATGACAGAATCAAGATAGTCATACCTGTGCTGTCGTAGAAGTGTTCCATGACATTACCAAAATTATCATCACGGAAGTGTCCACTTCCATGACGATAAATCGCGCATCACAGAAGTGCTTTCGTCAAGGGTGACCGACACGTGGCATCCACCGTAATGGAACGCCGTTAAGCTATCGGGTCCGGTTTTGGATCCGATAACCCATTAACAGCCCCGACCAATGGGGATTTTCCACGTGTAAAATCATCATTGGCTGGAGGAAACACGTGTCGGCTCACCGTTGGGACAGATGTCATCCACTCATTGGACCCAAGGCGTCTATGATACATTGACACGTGGCATGGCCCAATAGCGGCCCATTCCTGTGAAAAGGCCGGCCCGTTTGACTTGGTCAAAAGGTGGCAGGCTGACCTACGGAAAGCCTGTTAACGGCATGTTCGCATATAGCCCATTTATAGCCCGCTAACTCACGGCCAGTTACGGCCGACCGGAATTAGGCCCAGTAGCGTCATCTGGGCCGTCCAATATGATTCCAGCCCATTGTAACTTCCGGCCCATGTATGGCCCATGAAGTATTTCGGCCCATATGAGTCCCTTTGTAACTCTTGGCCCATTAACGGCCCGTGGTGAAACCGGCCCATAATGAACAGTGTATCGCTTTATACCCATTAGCGGCCCATTATTCCATTGGGTCGTTTCCAGCCCGTGTTACCTTTCAGCCTTCTCAGGGCCCATTTATTCTTGGGCTCATTTCCAGCATTCGGTTACTTACGGCCCGTTACTGGCCTTTTCTGCTTATGGGCCAAATTCAACCCATGGATACAGTCGGCCCGTTAATCTGTTGGGCCATTTTCATAGCATCATCAAATACGGCCTATTAACGGCCCGTTATGGTCAGCCCATAAAACATACGGTTTCCACTCAAGCCCATTTACGACCCCTTATACGGCCCGTACAAGGCCCATAGATGAGACGACCCATATAAGGCCCATGGATCCGACGACCCATAGAAGGCCCATGGATCCGACAGCCGATAGAAGGCCCATGGATCTGACAGCCCATAGAAGGCCCACGGATCTGACGACCATAGAAGGCCATGGATCGTCCATCCCATAGATGGCCCATGGATCGTACGGCCTGTGGAGGGCCATGGTCACTACAACGTTTGGGCGAGTTGGCCCCCGTTTGAACGATATAGCATATTCAAAGAATTATCCTACTCTATACTGTCACCTCTAAAAAACATACACTATACAATAAAGAGACTAAGGCATAGAAACATAGAATAATCCTACATTATACAATAAAGAAATTACAGACGATTATACCCACTGGGGATTATGGTTCCGCGCTAGTGATAATAAAGCATACACAAACAATAAATTACATACATTAGGCAAATACAGCTCCTACATCATGGACGCGCATAAACATAACTTACCATTTGAACTATAATCTCTTTAGAAAATAGGATTGACTGGATTTAGATAGCACAAATTTCAGTCTGCAAAATCTCCAATTCCTTTGTTGTTACCTCAGTGTCTTGTTTCATTTTTTTGACTCCTGCATCTAATACCTGCATGTCTAGTCTCAACTTGTTGATTGTATGTTGAGAATCATGTACACGTTGTCTTGCCACCTCTAGTTGATGCTCGAGAACATCAGCACATTCCAATTCCAACCCATATTCATTCGGTAATGACCATGCTGCACTGCTCGCAGATCTTTGTGTTGATGTCACTTCATCCTGAAATGTTTCTCTAAGTACACATGACTAGGGCAAAAATATAGTTACAACAGTGAAGCGAGCAAGACAGACTATTTTGTACATGGCAAAACAAGACTAACAATAATGTTACACGTCATGAAGCATAAGCAGGTGATATTTTAAAAATTATAAAAAAGGTAGTCTGTGCAGCTTGCATACAGAAATCTCTCTTAGCTCACCAGAGGAGCATGATGTTGGGGCCCAATCCAAAACACAGACAAGTTACAAATTTAGACAGCTCGTTGTGTAGAAGTAAGCAAGCAATTGGCCATTTTGTAGCTGAATTAAAGTCTTACGGAGCATAATGAACAACATAGGGTTTCATACAAACATAGTACAACAAGCAAAACTATGCAATCATTAGCCTAGTATAAACTAGATTGTGAGCCTCATGCAATAATAGTTGGTTAATAGACTTCAAAGCTTCAGGCACACTTCGACAAAGTAATTAAATGGTAAGGCCTTTAATTATGTCAACTAATAGTTATACAAGTACCCAACATCAGGCATCATTCTTTGGGCATCTCATTAACTGAGGACAAATAAAGAAATTGAAAAGAGAAAATTAACTATGCCTGAAACAAACAAGGAATTGAACTATTGAGTTGGATACAGTGACTTACCTTAACAGGTTGAAGAGGCTCAGTGCAGCTCCTACTTCTCTTGCAAGGCTCCTTCCTAACATCTTGTACTTGGAAATCCTCAATCTTATCTTCATTGCACCCCCTCTGCAAGGTGACACAAACTAGTCACTCGTCTCCTTGGAAGATAAATATGCATACTTTCCAGTCTGTGAACACAAAAGGATGAGATTATAACAAAATGACGCCACATAATGAAACATGCTGCATCTCTTGCACTTGCTCACAATGAAATGAGCATTTACTATGTCTGCACTATGTAAAAACTAGGCATACCTTCGAACTAGATCTCCAGGTACTCTTGGAGAGCCTACTTTAGTGTACAGCAAAACTATCTCACCTACGAGTTAGAAAAGGCCCCACTACAGCAGCCCTTAGTGTTTAAATCATTGACAAGCTCTGTTAGAGTGTTAGGTCAAGAACATCAAGTAATCAAAGCAAACAGTCCTAGTATGGCTGCCTGATGCAAACAAGCAATTGAACAGATGTGTGAGCAAATCTTACATATCAAGAAAAGAAGCAAAGAAGGAGGCTTAAAGGCCATCACTTGACTGACCAGATTTAAGGGGCATTTAAACATCATGTGCAACGTATGAACTAACATAACATTGCATATTCCAGATTCTACAATGGAATGCACATGTATGGTGATGCCTAAATGTACACTATAGCAGGCATGAGTGATTCATCATTGCACGCACAATTGAACTACAGGTTAAGGGCCAGTTCTATTCCGCCTTTCAGGGCTTATTGTCAAAATAAGCCATAAAAGATGTAAAGAAGTCATTTTTGAGTTATGGGCTTGGGCTTAACTAATTTCGCTTTGGAGGGGGGTGTTTTGGGTAGAACCTCACTAAAAATTGAAGGGAAGGGGAATAGTGAAATGACTTTGTTGTCTGCCTATATTACACTCAAAATGCAACTGCTGACGCCCGTGTCACACCTCACCCTCAAGTAAAAACAAACACGCAAGCGTTTATTGCCATGCCCGCTTGCATCTCCTCTCCCCTTTCCCTCTACCTCGATCCCCTGCCTGCAGCACTAGGGTTCCTCCAGCGAGCCGTCGCCACTGGTCCCATCTTGCCTGGTCCTCGACGATGCTCTGTCCAGCTAGGCTACATGGCCGGTGGGTAGGGGCAAATCTCCCTGGCTGTTCCTCCCTTTGGCGCCGCCCCTCATTCTCATGGTCTCCAGCAGCTGCTCCACTGTGGTTCGTCCAACGCACTACTCCGGCAGGCGCTGCACAACTAAGCCTGATGCCACACTGCGGCAGAAGGCACCTTATTCCCTCTCCCCACCTCCCAGGCCGTGGCCTTGAGGTGCTGTTGAAGGATGAGCTCATCCAACAAGGTGAGGATCTCCTCTGATTTTTTGCAAATTTTTCATTCTGATCCACTATACGATGAATTGCTATGAGCTACTTCTGCTGCTGCTATATGATGCATTGCTATAGCTGCTCCTGCTGCTGCTATATGATGAATTGCTATGAGCTGCTGCTGCTATATGATGAATTGCTATGAGCTGCTGCTGCTATATGATGAGTTGCTATAAGCTGCTCCTGCTGCTGCTGTATGATGAATTGCCATGAGCTGCTCCTGCTGATGCTATATGATGAATTGCTACGAGCTCCTCCTGCTGCTGCTATATGATGAATTGCTATGAGCTGCTCCTACTGCTGCTATATGATGAATTGCTACGAGCTGCTGCTGCTGCTATATGATGAATTGCTATGAGCTGCAGCTGGTATATGATGAATTGCACACTGCTGCTGCTGCTCCTGTATGATGAGTTGCTATGAGCTGCTGCTGCTATATGATGGTTTCAGGTGGTGCTGCTATATGATAATAACCAGCCACTTGGACCATTGAATTTCAATAAATAATTGTTCTTCATTTAAATGTGGGTCATGCATTCTTCGTTTAAATTAGGCAATGGGATCTCTATGGAAAACATTGACCAAAGTAGATTGTGCCAAGTAGATGGTATCTTTGTATTTGCATTTTGAGCAAATAGTGATGGTCTATTTTCCTATCATATTAATTACTGCACTGGGTTCAATTTGTGATGTTTGCAAGTCAAATTAATTTTCATATGGGCAGCAAAATGAAAAAAAATATAATGCAATCTAGACTTTTCACTGATCATACCAAAGATAAGCTGAAAACGCAATGAAAAGAACTAGTTGGCTTATTACATGGAGCTTATATTCATAGGTGCTTATTTTCTTAGGATAAATCGTAATAAATGTCCCTAAGAAACTTGGCCAATAGAACTGACATACAAATAACATGTCACGATGATTGCAATGGAGGAGTGACGTACCATAACACACTGTATAGGCTCACCGCTGCCTCTCCTTTTTTTGCGATGTTCCATGAAATTGCCACATACATCTTGTACTTTCTCATTGTGTAACCCTATCTGCAAGTTGACACGACTAATTTCAGACATCTCTACATGAATACATTGCATATCCCTTGCGCATATTTAAACCACCAATTAATGATTGTGTGCGTAGCATAAACTAGCCTTGACTCTGTGTGCTGGACTAGCAGGCACTCTAAGTGAGCCTAATGTAGTGCACTGGAATTCCTACATGCCACCTACGATTTTGTGTAATGTACTACCTCTGTTCCTAAATATATGTCTTTGTAGAGATTCCAGTATAGACCACATACAGATGTATATAGATGCATTTTCGAGTGTAGATTCACTCATTTTGCTTCATATGTGGCCTATAGTGGAATCTCTAGAAAGACTTATATTTAGGAACGGAGGTATGAGGTAGTATCATGTATGACATCTACATATCTAATTTAGCAGCCAGTAGTAGAAATCATTGTCTGCACAAATGGATTACTGGTCGAAAATCCTAGTAAAGCACGCTGGCAGGCACAGAACAATACAAGAGAGAGAGAGAGATGCACTTACAAGACCATAGCAATGCCTCAGTCCAGGATCTTGGTTGGCCAAGCTGCTAGATCCAGAAGAAACATCGTCCTTGTAGTTTTTGCTAGCTGCATAACAGGTAACAGTGACCTGTTAGTATATTTGAAGTACATCGGGCAGGTGATGCTGGACGGGTTTAAAGGTAACAAGTACCTAGGCCGTAGCAGGTGCTTGGCATCTTGCCAGACGGTGGGAATCAGGTTATAAACGTCAAGGGTGATGACGCTGCGCTGGCTGTCGGGGTCCGGTAAGGAGATCTAGAACCATCGAGTAGGGTGTTTGTGGAGCGGCTCCGGTAGGGTGGACTACGGTGTGGGCGAAGCGGATCTGTGCCCGTGGACGAGGGCGTAGGTGAAGCTGCTCTGGTGGTTGGGTTAAGGATGGTGTCGATGATGCGGATCTGCGGCCATGGACGGGGTGTCAGAAGCTGCTCCGATAGGTTGGATGAGGGTGCGAGGAAGCGGATCTGAGGCCGTGGACTTGTGAGTTGGCAAAGCGGCCCTGGTAGGGTTGAGAATGGTATAGGTGAAGCTACTCCGGTGGGGTTGACGATGGTGTCGGCGAAGCGGCTCCGGTAGAGTTGAGGAAGGTGTCGGCAAAGAGGATCAGAGGCCGTCGATGTGGGCGTCGGTGGGGCAGCTTCGGGGGGGGGGGGGGGGGGACGGGGGGGGGGGGGGGGGGGGGGGGGGGGGGGGTGGACGAAGCGTCTCCGGTGGGGAGTACGAATGAGCCACTGCAGATGCGCTGCGGTTGACGAGAGTACCGGCGAAGCAGATCCGACGCCGTGGACAAGGCCAGCACTGAATGGGCTATGGTACAGTGGTGGATGAGCACTCTACTTGTTTCTAGGGGAGGTAGGAGGGGTAGATGCGGCCGCAGAAGCAGATCCGGCGAGGTGGACGCCGCTGGCAATGAATGGGCTCTAGTATGCCGGTGGATGAGCAGTCTAGGGTTTCAAGAGGGGAGGGGAGAAAGGCCGATGAAGTACGAACGACGTGATGTAAGATGCTCTGGTGCTGTGGAGTTAGTCGTTTTTGCGGGAGGGGGAGAGGAAATGGGGGTGCCGTGTAGTGGGGGGAATCGGAAGTTACCAAAGCAGCCCTGACCTATTATGTAGATGAGGGCGGTATTGTAACTGTTGGTCTCCGTGCACCAAGGAGAAAAGGGGAATTTCGCATGCTAAAGACTAAGGTGGCGGAAATTTTAGAAGGAGGCGTGAGATTTCGCCGCCTGCGGGATCGTTCGTATCCAGTTTCAACTAATTTTGGACCGTGCTAGAGGGAAGGTCATGCGAGACTGTGTACACGGGGCATGCTCAGCAGTTAATAACTGATGTGAAGTCCACCCCCAAAAAAGACAATAACTTGGGATGATGCGCCGATAACTTGGACGTTCACACGGCATGACCAATCGTACGGGTGTAGTGGCGCGTTCACAAAAAAGGGATCAAACGCTCAGCCTATGTATTTCTCGTGTAAATAGATAATTTAGTGCAATTGGTTATTTACTTTAAACATAATGCATTGACGTGTTAGTGTAGAGGCGCACAAAAAGAAATGGATATTGTAGTCCGCTACTTAAAAGTGTTACCTCATATGATTACATAGCCTCCATTTCATAAATTGCGTACCGGTTGAATTCATATATGAATATTACATATATTACTTCATAATAGAACCTTAAATCATCCAAGACTAATGATTTTGAATGCAAGAGTAACAATGGCTCATGTACATGATAGCTACATTGGTTGTTTGAAGAAACATCACTATAACTTTGGCATGCACAACTGAAAAGGTTTATTTAAATAGAAAAAAACGTGATACGTGAGTGTCCAATCTTTATAGCATTGAATCGATATTGTACCTTTGGCCATGATACGAAGTAGATATTGATTTATGTTCAAGCGATGCACGTCCATGATCGCTAGATAGTGATACATGAATGAATTGTGCAATCTCTCTCACAGGCATACATATCTCATTTCCCTGTGGGCATTGGAATCACACACGTGCACTTCGTGTATTTCTCTCCCTCCGTCAAGGTTAGAATTTGTCTTTCTACCCCGTCCTACAAGTCTCTCACACAGAAACACACACGCTCTCTCTGTCGAACACGCCCACCCCTTTAATTCCGCCCACCCACAGCCACTAATGTCTCAAAGTATAATAATGTTTCACACACATATGCCTAAGGTTAACTCGAGTTCCGGAACCATATGAATACATACAATGGGATTCCAGCGGAGCACCTTTTGTTTTGAGATTTCGCTCTCTCTCTCACGCACACACACGCTTGCATTTGCATGAACACCGTTTTGTTTATCTTCGTGATGCTTTAAGTATGCCTCTCACAAATGCTATCTACCTATCCCTTAATATAGCTAGATATGTGTCACACAAACTCATTCTCCCTACTAGCAAGATGCCCATGCGTTGCACGAAACATCAAGATGCATTTGTATGAGTAGTTTATCTTGTGGGAGAAAAGGATGAATGAGGGAATTCCTTATTTGCAAATGCGGAGAGGGGTGTGGGTATCTTTTTGCAAAATTGCCATGGTTACCTTCCTATCCGTCGGATATAAATCGGATGGCCTATATTGCAGGATGGCAGGAACACCATCATCACCAACTTTGTTTTTATAAGAGTAGAGATATGTAAGTGTCACTTCTCCCTCGGCACCCACACCCACACCCACATAACCACACACACACACACTTCCTAACACCGAAGGAGTAGGGTGACACCTCGATCTTGATACTAATCTATCAACTGGCTTCTCTCTCAAACACACACACACACACACGCACACACACACACACGCTACCCGACACCGAAGGATTAGGGTGGCACCTCGATCTTTATAGTAATCTATCTACTCCTCTTTCAAACACGCACACTCTCGATACATCTTTCTCTCCCTCCCCCTCCCCCACCCCAACAATGACAGCAGAAGGGTGACAACTCGATCTGATCATAATATGTCAATTGGTTTCTCTCTAGAACATTGTGTCTCCGTGCCTCGCTCAGTAGCCCCCTTGATATGTAGACTTCTCGCGCGCGCACAGCTGTAGTGACGATGACACTGAACCCAGTGTGCCTCGTTTTTACCGGCCTCATGTGATAGTTTTCACCCTGTTTTCTGTTAATTAACAAGGCAACCTTTTCTTTGTTACTACTAGTGAATCTGAAATCATTCGGGGCAGACATTAAATATATCACTTCAACCCAATTATCACAGTAACTATTTTAAAAGAAACTAGCTAGATGCCCGTGCGTTGCACGGAACATCAAGATGCATTTGTATGAGTAGTTTATCTTGTGAGAGAAAAGGATGAATGAGGGAAGGCCGTATTTGCGAACGTGGAGAGGGGTGTGGGTATATTTTTGCAAAATTGCCATAGTTTCATTCCTATCCGTTAGATATAAATCCGACGGCCTATATTGCAGGATGGCACGCACACCATCATCACCAACTCTGTTTTCTACTCCCTCCGTTCCTAAATATTTTTCTTTTTAGAGATTTCAACAAGTGACTACATATGGAGCAAAATGAGTGAATCTAAACTCTAAAATATGTCCACATACACATCCGTATGTGGTAGTCCATTTGAAATCTGAAAAAGACAAATACTCCCTCCGTTCCTAAATATAAGACCTTTTAGTGATTCTACTATAAACTACATACGAATGTATATAGACATACTTTAGAGTGTAGATTCACTCATTTTGCTCCGTATATAGTCTATAGTGGAATCCCTAAAAGGTATTATATTTGGGAACAGAGGGAGTATTTAGGAATGGATGGAGTATAAGAGTAGACATGGAGATATATCTCTAGCATGGTCTACAACAAAAATGTGCTGGACTAGTTAGCGCCGGATGCTCACAATGCGATGACATGAGTTCGAATTCTGTCTTTAACTTTAGATTTTTATATTATATATTGCTTATTTAATATTTACTTCTTTCGCTACTGTACTGACAGTGGAACCCACAGAGTACTTAGAATACAAGATTACAGATGGACTTGTTTCTTTTTAACTTTCTGTACGAAGCTGTAGCCACCCTGCAAGTCACATGTACAATGTACATGCAATTAACTTTTTATAGAGGGACAATCATACATGCAATTAACTCAAATGGATTGGATTTCACTCTATTATTTCCAGCATAAGAGCATCTCCAACGGCAGCTGGCAAATTTCCTTCTGCTTCCTTCCGCGGAGGATGACATCAAACGCCAGAGGCATACATTTTCACAACTCTAACCAACGAGATGAAATTCGTGCAAACACGGACTGATTTCATATTTTAATATAAGCATGAAGGATTTCGTATAAAAAAGCCGGATCTTCATATAAACATGATGGATTTCATTACATTTACATGAACGAAGCGGTGCCAATCCGACTCTCTTGGTACAATTAATACTCCCTCCGTCCGGAAATACTTGTCCTAGAAATGGATGTATCTAGACTTATTTTAGTTATAGATACATACAATTTATCCATTCTTAGAACAAATATTTCCCGCCAGCTGGAGAGGGAGTACATAATCTAAATGGCCGCCTGCGGATCCCTTTGTCTTCCTCATGCCCGGCAGACACTTGCGGGGTCGACGAAGGTCCCCGGAAGAGACGAAGCAGCAAGGAAACCACCTGAATGCGCAGTCGTCGCCTCGGCGGTGGCCTTCATGGGACCCAAGTGGCGGCGGCCTCCCGTGTTCTACTTCTCCTCGATGATGGTGGTGGACACGGAGAAGCTGGCCACTGACTCGTCGCTCTCCACGCACCCGGCTTCTGTCTCTGCCTGCATGGCGCTGCCGCAGGCATGGGAGGCGCGCCCACATACACTGGTGGCGCGGTACGACGCGCAGCAACGACGCCCATACTAGTGTGCTCGCCACCGTGCCAGCATGGAGCAACTCGCCACTCCTCATCGAGATGAACTGGAGCGCCGAGTTGCTGAACCATGCGCCTGCTTGGGGTGGCAACTGGCTTCATCGGGCCAAGCAAGGTTGGTGAAGCACCGAGTGACCTCGCCCGTATTCGGAGGGCTCGGCGGGCCACCCAGCTGGGTCATATACCAGAGAACGGCTCCTCAGAAGCCATCAGAAGAGTGGAGAAAATGGTGAAGGAGGAGATGGGGGAGTGGCGGAGGGGTGTGATTCTTGCCCGCTGTCTGTCTGGCCCTGTGTAAATAGAGGGCGGATGGTAGGAGCTTGGCCAGTGTCTGGCCTCGTTTAAACTAAGGGCGGACGGGAGGAGCTCGGCTAGTGTTTGGCCTCGTTTAAACTGAGGGCGGACGGGAGGAGCTCGGCCGGTGTTGCGTTTAATTCCGGCCCGCTCATGAACGGACGTGTGGCCGGAGTAGGTTTCTCGGTTTGCATGCGGGTTTAATGGAGGTGAGGAGGCATGTTCAGCCGGGCGTGCAGCAGGCGGCGTAGTACTATTCGATTTGACAGTGGGCGGCGCAGTTCCCGATACGGCTTTAATGCAGACGAGGAGGGAGTAGCGGTTCCCGAAATGTTGAACGGCCAATGCATTCTCCTTCAATTAATGCATGAGGGAAGTAATGGGAGGAGGACCGGGAAAAGAGGCTGCACGATGTGGATGCAACGCAGTTTGCCCTCATATAAAGGCGCCCCTCCATTCCAATGCAACTACCACATCGTACGCACCTAAGCATTTACCTAAGCACCTACACTACGCGCAAAAGTCCTCGCGCCAGACCCATGGCCGCGATGCGCGAGAGCGGCCAGCGGCTGTGCCAGGTGGTCCACGACGCCGACCTGCGGCATGGCACCGAGGATCGTCTCTAGACGGTGTTGGCAACCGGCTGGTGGATGGCCGCCGTCGACGCCAACTACGACTCTCAGTTGGACCAGATGATCGTTGCCACCACCAACAAGTTCACCGTCCAAAAGAAGCTCGCGGACGACATCGCCCTACTCCTCCAGCCCGCGCACCCGGGCTCCTCATTGCCTGCCACCCTAATCGGCCTCCATGGTCGGAACCTCTTTCAAGCACTGGTGGCCCTATTGTCGGCGTTCTGGGAACGGGGGTCCCCAGACTTGCCTGCCTGCGGCCCACGGCGTGGCTCTGCGAGTGGGCCCGTACGACCCATCTTCACCAGCAAAGATTCAAGACCCTCGCGAGGGGCCAAGCCTCGCGAGGCGGACAACACAAGACCTCCTCAGGAGCGGCCTCACCAGGCTGGCTCACGAGGGGCGGAGAGATCAAGGCAAGGCAAACCTCGCGAGGTTCCAATGACGTGAGCCATGACGATCGAGACCAGGCGGGCGCCAGCGCACATAGTGTCCTTGTTTCCTCTTTGGTGCTAAGGAGGCAAGTGCAGGCGAGGAGTTCCGAGGCATCAGGCAAAGGTTTCCATATCGATGCAACGAGACCAAGACCAGCAGGACAGCAAGATGGAGGTCACCGTGGAGCCCAAGACAGCGTCACCACCAGAGCCTTTGGCAGGCGAAGACTACTTTTGTCAGGATAAGCTGTACTAGCCGTCCCCTTTCAAATTGGCCATTATTGGCTCCCTTCCGGCTCAAATATTTGGGAAGAGGACCAGGGCCTCTATAAATAGGATTAGCCACCACAGTAGGAGGCCATCTTGAACTGAGCCTCAGACATCCCATCTGGAGGTCGATTCATCCACCCTCACACCCACTATTTCACCAAGCACAAGAACACCTCCCCTCAGGAGGCTGTTCTTGCCCTTGTACTGTTCATCCTCAGCCCTAGAGGCAATCCACCACCACCACACTGGAGGAGGGTATTACACCACAACGGTGGCCCGAACCAGTATAAATTTGTGTCTTGTGTGTTGTGAGTTCGAGTGCCTAGTCTAGAGACCGCGAAGTGTTTGAGGGCGTGATCAGTGAGGGAGGGATCTCTGTGCGCATCCCAGTGTTCGAACCTTAAGGGTTTTGTCGGAACCCGAAATCTGACACCTGCGACTGCCCGCCGATGCCACGAAGAATGTCCACCTGGAGGTCGCCCTCGCCGCGAGGTGCCTCGCCCTGCAAGAATTCGTCGACCTACACATCCACGTGTACGAGCAAATCATGTACATAGGTATCTACAAGGCCAGTGAGGACGCTACGACATTGGCCTTCCTCAACCGGCTAGAAGCCTTGGATGCCTTTGCTAAGAAGCACCCCAACCTCGCCACAAAAGCCGCCGCTCCTTAGCCGCCGGTCGGTGGCCCGACGCACTAAGTTGAGGAGGAGGAGGTCATACGTTGATGGATGCATCTTTCTTCTTGCCTTCTGTAACCACCACTGCGATCGCATCATCATCGTGGCCTTAATTCTTATTGTGCTGTTGCATTGTCGTTCCAGTCAATACCGACATGTGCGATCCCTTTGCTTAATTATATGCATCACTGTAACTAGTACTGCATCCGTCAATTTATAAGTTGTGTGCTTACCTTTTCCATCAATTTCGTGCAACACGCGGGCATCTTGCTAGAAACACTAGAACATGTCGGACCGCGTGTGACCAAACCAATGATGCGCCAACCTAGCTACTACGTACCCTGCTTATTTGGCGGAAATAGCCCCACCCTAGCATTTCCAATCGTTATTTATATCTATCGATCGTGCCAAGGAGCAGAACCAAAATGTTACAATTTATACATGTTTCACTACTCCTACTCCTATAAAAGACTCAGTTGGTGATGGTGGTGTGTCTGCCATCCGTCGTTTCTGACCATTAGATCTGCATCTAACGGCTGTGAGGTAAGTTGTGGCATTTTTGCAACAATAGCGCACTTCTCTGCTCGAATTTGCAGAAAACCCCTTATTATCTTGAAAGCAACCACATCCCTCCCTCACCTCATCAAAACAGCCTGAGAAATATATTTTGAGTGAAAAGTACTCCCTCCGTTCCTAAATATTTGTCTTTCTAGAGATTTCAATAAGTGACTACATACAGAGCAAAATGAGTGAATCTACACTTCAAAATATGTCTATATAATCCGTATGTGATAGTCCATTTGAAATCTCTAAAAAGACAAATATTTAGGAACCGAGGTAGTAATATATTAGGAGTATATCAAAACAAGAGTGATTTCTTTCAAGTTTGTGAACAAGTACTACTATTCTACTACTTTGGATCCATCGCAATGCACATGCACATTGCTAGTAAAAGGAAAAGGCCTGCCGCGTTCGTGTCGCACTCCCCACCCCCCTACACGCCCCGGAATCGGGAGTACTCCACGGCCTGTCCGGCACAACACATAGCTTAGGGAAGGCGTGTTGCCTAGCATTTTCACTTTCATGTGGGACCGCCGTTGAGCAAACCGACTATTGGCAAACCGCACCTCGCCCGCCGCCGGGTTGGAAAACAGAAACATGGGGAAGATCTAGCTGTAGCACGGAAGCCAAGAAATTTGGTGTTAGATGGGGCTCGTTGATAGAGTAGGAGCATTCCGTACTACTCTACTCCTACTAGTACCAAGTTTGTACTATACAACCAGTACTACCACTATACAACTAGTAGGTACGTGCATGACACAACATCGTAGGAACAAAAACCAGGAAGATCTTATTTTGGGTGATTTATCTTTTTTCCAGTCAACGTAGTATGAATAATATGATGTGGGGGCACCCATGAAGCTTATGTGGCTTGGTTGCATGGCTACAAAAGGTTATAGAAAAATAAATAGATAATGTGTTTAGAGTGCACTCCACTAAATAGATATACTTTGGATCCATTGCAACGGGTCGGCACATCTATATCTATACCCCCTATATAGTGTGTGAATAACTTTGAAAGTTGGTCATTGGATGAAGCCAATCCGACGGTAGAAAGATGGCAAATCCGAGCACTACTGGCCGTTGGATATCATGTACATTCCACCAGATTCTGCCACATGTAGAATCTAGAAGACTCCATGGTTGAACTTCATTCATGACTAACTTTGCCACAACTAAGCTTACGCAAAGTGTGTCTGCCACAAAAAATGTGGCTAACAAAATGGCCACCACAAGTGTGGCAAGATTTGGCAAGAAGTTGAGTCTAGGGCATGTGGACCATCTAGCTAGAAAAGTGTGGCAAGCCACAAGTGTAGCAATAAACCAAACACATGCCTGGTGTGTTTGGTAGGGTGTATGAAGGGTGCATGATCCCAAGAGTTCCCTCCTCGACCCACTTTTGGGTGTTTGGTAGAGTGTATGGAGGGTGCATGAGTCCACACTAGCTTAGCATAAATACACTAGAAGCATGCATGAAGAGAGCATACATGAAGAGGGGTGTTGAGTTGAGCATGCATGAAGAGGGAACAACTATGCTGAGATGAGAACGCAACCAAACACACTTGTGGCACGCCTAAGCTTAGGCGTGGCAACCTTAGGCTGCAAACCAAACATCTATACCCCTATATAGTGTGTGAATAACTTTGAAAGTTGGTCGTTGGATGAAGCCAATCCTACGGTACAAAGATGGCAAATCCGAGCACTACTGGCTGTTGGATATCATCTACATTCCACCAGATTTTGCCACATGTAGAATCTAGAAGACTCCACATGTAGAAGCATAATGCACAAACCACCAGAATCCCATGCGTGCAATGCACGTGTACCTTACTAGTAGTTGGGAGTAGTAGTAAGAAACAAATTCCGGGTTTGGCGCGAGCTCGTACTGCGGGAGCACTACAAGGCCTGCCGCATGAGTTACATTTCCCTCTCGGGGCCCACAGGACCGAACTTCAGTGGCTTAGTGCCCGGCCTATGAGTCAATGACATGCGGACCTTAAATGCGGCTGGCCCGCATGTCATTCTCATGGTGGTGGTGTGGTTCGCAACTCACTCATTCGAGATGAACCGACCGGTGGTGGCGTGGCCGTGGCGAGGGTGCCACAGCTAGGCATCGGGGTGTTATGAGGCGTTGATGGCCACACCGGCGGGTACTACCTGTAGTACAGAAGTACTCCAGCTGAGGATTGATGCCCGGGACGAAATGTGTCACAGCCGTTGGATGAAATTTCGATGGTGCGGGAGTACGGATCAGAGCACAATAGCGGAGCAGGCAAACCACGTCCAATCGGGTGTGGCTCTGGTAGAAAGTTGATGGTCGCTGCAGTTTAGCTGGCCCGCATGTCATGCACACAAAGGCAGAGGAGCGGTGGGGCCGAGAGGGATGAGGCGCACGTCGGGGGGATGAGGATCCCCTGACGTGAACAATCCTACCATTCTTTCACTGACATGTGGGACCCCTAAGTGTGGGTCCCACCTGTCAGCGAAGGAAAGGCAAGGTAAGACAGTGATAGCCACATCAGAGGATCCATGTCCACATCGGGGGACGTCGTGCTTACAGGCAGGGTTGGAGCAGCGTTGTGGGAATCGCGTGTGGGTGTGGCAGTGGTAGAAACAAGAAACGTGATGGTCGTCGTGGTTCAACTTCCATGGACAAGCTGTCATGTCTGCTGACACATGTATATCAAAACTAGAGTGTTTATATTTCAAGCACATGAACAAGTATTATTCTACTACTTTGGATCCATTGCAACGCACGGGCCAGCACATTGGTAGTAGTAGTTTCTATCTCTATCTCTAGAGGCCTTCCCTCATTCATCCTTTTCTCTCACAAGATAAACTACTCATACAAATGCATCTTGATGTTCCGTGGAACGCAAGAGGATGTTTCCTTGGGGGTCTCTCCAGTGCGGCGTGGCCGTAGTTGCAAGTTGACGCCCCTTGAGGTGCCGACATTGAGGGGCACTCAGATTTCCTCCGATGAGCAGGTAAGATGAGTTTGATCACGTAGTAAATGCATTCTAAAGACTACTTCCGTGTCCATTTCCTAATTCTCCCCCTGCCCACTGTTTCACAGGTTAGGCTCAGTGCAAGTGGAGATTGGCTTGCATATGTATAGGAGGGTACCAACATCAATTTGCACAACGTTTACAACGATGACACCGTTCCTATAGAACCTTTGTCCAACATTGGGATCAGCCATGCAACGGGCCACCGCATGAATTGGTGCGATGGAACCACAGTGAGATTGAATAAGATAGCACGAACCTTGCACATGGCGGTCAAAGGTGGACCATGCATTTTGTGGCCGATTTGTTGCCGTACGAGTACGAAGACGCTGTGCTCCTTTCTAACCGCATCTTCGCGATGACAAACCAGGGGACTTGTTTCGTATGGGACACATCCTATGATATACTCCCTCTCCTAGTTTATTTGTTTTGAATCTTTTCGTTTTATAAGTTTCAAATTCAAATTTAGAGCTCCCCATCACATGTTGAGATTACAATGTCCACTAAATCGTTGCGTGCGTGTATAGTAAAGAAACAAATCTCGAGTTTGGCACGAGTTCGTGCAGCGGTAGCACCAGCCTGCCGCAGGAGTTACATTTCCCTCTCAGGGCCCTCGGGGCTGAGCTTCAGCGCCTTACTACACCTGCCTTTGAGTCAATAACATGTGGACCTAATAGGTGGCTGGTCCACATGTAATGCTCCCAAAGGCAGAGGGGTAGTGGGGCCAAGAGGGGTGAGCCGCAGGTCGGGGGACGTGTGGTGTCATGGGTTCGTGCACCGTCATGGGAATCGCGTGTGGCCGTGGTAGAAACTTGATGCTCGCTGATACGTCTCCAACGTATCTATAATTTTTTATTGCTCCATGCTATATTATCTACTATTTTGGACTATATTGGGCTTTATTTTCCACTTTTATATTATTTTTGGGACTAACCTATTAACCGGAGGCCCAGCCCAGAATTGCTGTTTTTGCCTATTTCAGTGTTCTGAAGAAACGAAATATCAAACGGAGTCCAAACGGATGAAACCTTCGGGAACGTGATTTTCTCACCGAACGTGATCCAGGAGACTTGGACCCTACGCCAAGGCATCAGAGAGGCGGTCACGAGGGTGGGGGCGTGCCCCCTTGCCTTGTGGGCCCCTCGGAGCTCCACCGACGTACTTCTTCCTCCTATATATACCTACGTACCCCCAAACGATCAGAACAGGAGCCAAAAACCTAATTCCACCGCCGCAACTTTCTGTATCCACGAGATCCCATCTTGGGGCCTGTTCCGGAGCTCCGCCGGAGAAGGCCGTCATCACGGAGGGCTTCTACATCATCATAGCCTCTCCGATGAAGTGTGAGTAGTTTACCTCAGACCTTCGGGTCCATAGTAAGCTAGATGGCTTCTTCTCTCTTTTTGGATCTCAATACAAAGTTCTCCCCCTCTCTCGTGGAGATCTATTCGATGTAATCTTCTTTTTGCGGTGTGTTTATTGAGATCAATGAATTGTGGGTTT
The DNA here is from genome assembly GCF_003073215.2 of Triticum urartu. Lineage (NCBI taxonomy): Eukaryota > Viridiplantae > Streptophyta > Magnoliopsida > Poales > Poaceae > Triticum > Triticum urartu. The sequence continues at coordinate 159,869,387 of NC_053027.1, forward strand.
ATGATCAAGTCTATCTATGAATAATATTTGAATCTTCTCTGAATTCTTTTATGTATGATTGGTTATCTTTGTAAGTCTCTTTGAATTATCCGTTCGGTTTGGCCAACTAGATTGGTAGTTCTTGCCATGGGAGAAGTGCTTAGCTTTGGGTTCGATCTTGCGGTGTCCTTTCCCAGTGACAGAAGGGGCAGCAAGGCACGTATTGCATCGTTGCCATTGAGGATAAAAAGATGGGGTTTATTTCATATTGCATGAATTTATCTCTCTACATCATGTCATCTTGCTTAAGGCGTTACTCTGTATTTAAATTAATACTCTAGATGCATGCTGGATAGCGGTCGATGAGTGGAGTAATAGTAGTAGATGCAAAATCGTTTCGGTCTACTTGTCACGGACGTGATGCCTATATACATGATCATGCCTAGATATTCTCATAACTATGCTCAATTCTGTCAATTGCTCAACAGTAATTTATTCACCCACCGTAGAATACTTATGCTCTTGAGAGAAGCCACTAGTGAAACCTATGGCCCCCGGGTCTATTCTCATCATATTAATCTCCATCACTTTTATCTTGCTTTGCTTTTTTACTTTGCCTTTTACTTTTTACTTTTCATATCTATATCAAAAATACCAAAAAATATTATATCTATCAGATCTCACTCTCGTAAGTGACTGTGAAGGGATTGACAACCCCTGATCGCATTGGTTGCGAGTAGCTATCGTTTTGTGCAGGTACGAGGGACTTGAGCGTGGCCTCCTACTGGATTGATACCTTGGTTCTCAAAAACTGAGGGAAATACTTACGCTACTCTGCTGCATCATCCCTTCCTCTTCGGGGAAATCCAACGCAAGCTCAAGAGGTAGCAAGAAGGATTTCTGGCGCCGTTGCCGGGGAGTCTATGCAAAAAGTCAACATACCAAGTACCCATTACAATCCCTATCTCTCGCATTACATTATTTGCCATTTGCCTCTCGTTTTCCTCTCCCCCACTTCACCTTGCCGTTTTATTCGCCCTCTCTTTCTCGTTCTCCTTCTCCTTCTCCTTCTCTTTTCCGTTTGCCTTTTTCTCGCTTGCCTTGTCATCATGGCTAGTCTTATATCTTCTCCGTTGTCTCCCGAGAATGAAGTCCTAAATTTTAAACAAAGGGAGGGAGAAAATCTAAAAGATGCTTGGTATAGAATTTGCAATGCTCAAAATAGATCTACCAGGAAGCAATCTACTTCAGTTCTTCTCCGCAATTTTTATGTAGGCATTAATCCTTGGTACAAATATATCCTCGATACCATTACCGGAGGGAACTTCTTGGGTAGCCATACTTTTGATTCTTATAATGCTATGTTAGATTTATTTGGCTCACCACCTCTTTTGGTTAATGGAACCATGTTAACTTTGGAGCATGTCATGCAAAGACTTGAAATTATTGAAAATAAAGTTGCTACTATTGAATTAATTGAAAATATAGATAAAAATACCCACAATCAAATTACTCAATATGGATCTAAGGTAGGAATGACTTTGAAAAATATTAAGGAAAAGGAACCCATAGTTAATGAGAAGATAAACTTAGATTCTACTAGAATTGATAAACTTGAGGGTGTCATTACAAACTTGGGAACCACTTTTTTTTCCGTAAAGAATACTCCAAGTCCTCCTACTAAAATTGCCAAGCTTATGTATGTTCCTAAAAATAAGGGTGAATCATCTAGTAAGGAAACTTCGGATCTTAAATCTATAAGTATTCATCCCAATCTTTTTGCTATCATTAAGGAACCAATTGCTACAAATGAATTTTTCGATCTTGTGCCTAAAAGTTTGATAATCACTAGAAAGAAAGAAATTCCTAAGGGAAATAGATGCCTCATCGAAGAATTGCCTACCAAAGATGGCAATACCTAGATCTATCTTTGCTTGCTATGCCTAGCTAGGGGCGTTAAACGATAGCGCTTGTTGGGAGGCAACCCAATTTTATTTTTATTCCTTGCCTTTTGCTCCTGTTTATTAATAAATAAATTATTTAGCCTCTGTTTTGGTTGTGTTTTTTTTGTTTAATTAGTGTTTGTTCCAAGTAGAACCGTTGGGAAGACTTGGGGAAAGTCTTGTTGAACTTGCTGTAAAAACAGAAACTTTAGCGCTCAAGAGAACTGCTGTCATTTTTTATTTGGAGAGTGATATTTAGTTAATTCTTTTTGAAGATGATTAATAGATAAATTCCTCACGTCCAGAAATTTATTTTTGAATTTTTTGGGTTACAGATCTTGCGCTAGCTACAGATTACTACAGACTGTTCTGTTTTTGACAGATTCTGTTTTTCGTGTGTTGTTTGCTTATTTTGATGAATCTATGGCTAGTAAAATAGTTTATAATCCATAGAGAAGTTGGAATAAAGTAGGTTTAACACCAATATAAATAAAGAGTGAGTTCATTACAGTACCTTGAAGTGGTCTTTTGTTTTCTTTTGCTAACGGAGCTCACGAGTTTCCTACCTTAAGTTTTGTGTTGTGAAGTTTTCAAGTTTTGGGTAAGGATTTGATGGATTATGGAACAAGGAGTGGCAAGAGCCTAAGCTTGGGGATGCCCATGGCACCCCCAAGATAATCTAAGGACACCTAAAATCCAAAGCTTGGGGATGCCCCGGAAGGCATCCCCTCTTTCGTCTACTTCTATCGGTAACTTTACTTGGAGCTATATTTTTATTCACCAACATGATATGTGTTTTGCTTGGAGCATCTTGTATTATTTGTGTCTTTTTTTGTTAGTGTGCCACAATCATACTTGCTGTACACACCTTTTGAGAGAGCCATACATGAATTAGAATTTGATAGAATACTCTATGTGCTTCACTTATATCTTTTGAGCTAAGTAGTTTTGCTCTATGTGCTTCACTTATATCTTTTGAGCGTTATAATTTTGCTCTATGTGCTTCACTTAAATCTTTTGAGCGTTATAATTTTTCTCCATGTGCTTCACTTAGATCTTTTAGAGCACGGTGGTGGATTTTTTTTAAAGAAACTATTGATCTCTCATGCTTCACTTAAATTATTTTGAGAGTCTCTTAATAGCATGGTAATTTGCTTAATAATAATATGCTTGGTATTCAAGATTTGTGAAACTTTCTTTTGAGTGTGTTGAATACTAAGAAAAGATTGAAGCATGATAATTATTTTGAGATATGAAGGCGATAATATAAAAGTCATGCTAGTTGAGTAGTTGTGGAACCATTATGTGATGAAGTCGGAGCATGATTTATTTATTGATTGTCTTCCTTATGAGTGGCGGTCGGGGACGAGC
>NC_053027.1:159873790-159890807 GCF_003073215.2 Triticum urartu
CTCCCCTCTCATTGCTATACGTCACCATGATCTTGCGTGTGCGTAGGAAATTTTTTGAAATTACTACGAAACCCAACAATGATATCATCCATAGGGTATGTAGCCACCTGTGCATCATCGGTTGGGGTGGAACCCATGTTGCTTCTCGGCATAGATGGGACGGTGCTATCCAATGTTGGATCTGCTTGCTACTACCGCTGATACGCCCTTTCCTGGCTAAGTGCGTCGGTCTACTCCTGCTACTGCATGAAAGCATGTTCCAACTCCACGTGCTTTGATTCTAGGCCCTGAAGGCGTACTGCTTCCTCCTTCCTCCGCTCCTCCTCCAGCTTCCTCATCTGCTCCTCCTGCTACTTATTTCTCGCATGGCTTTTGTAGTCGGTGTTCCAATCCGCAAACCCCTCAAACCATGGAACAACGCCTTTGCCTCGTGTTCATCCTGGCTGTTCAGGATTCTTCAGGGCACGTGTAAGCTTGTCGTTCTCTCTGTTGGGCGTGAACGCCCCCGTTCGAGCCTCTTCTATTGCAACAAGTAAAGCGCCAGAGGCTTCTTTAAGACTTGCCCGCTCCATAACCAGCCCTATCTCTGGGTCCAACTTCCCCCATGCGCATAAAACCAAGTCCTGCACCTGTCGGGCCAACTCAATGTAACTGGAGTGACCCCTGCAGCAATCATCTCTTACTCAGCGAGATCCCACTTAGGTTGGGCGACCTGGTAGCTGAAGGAAATATGCCCTAGAGGCAATAATAAAGTTGTTATTTATATTTCCTTATATCATGATAAATGTTTGTTATTCATCCTAGAATTGTATTAACCGGAAACTTGATACATGTGTGAATACATAGACAAACATAGTGTCCCTAGTATGCCTCTACTTGACTAGCTCGTTAATCAAAGATGGTTAAGTTTCCTGACCATAGACGTGTGTTGTCATTTGATGAATGGGATCACATCATTAGAGAATGATGTGATGGACAAGACCCATTCATTATCTTAGCATAATGATCGTTTAGTTTTTCTGCTATTGCTTTCTTCATGACTTATACATGTTCCACAGGCTATGAGATTATGCAACTCCCGAATACCGAAGGAACACCTTGTGTGCTATCAAACGTCACAACGTAACTGGGTGATTATAAAGATGCTCTACAGGTGTCTCCGATGGTGTTTATTGAGTTGGCATAGATCGAGATTAGGATTTGTCACTCCGTGTATCGAAGAGGTATCTCCGGGCCGTCTCGGTAATGCACATCACTATGAGCCTTGCAAGCAATGTGACTAATGAGTTAGTCACGGAATGATGCATTATAGAACGAGTAAAGAGACTTGACGGTGACGAGATTGAACAAGGTATGATGATACCGATGATCGAATCTTGGGCAACTAACATACCGATGACAAAGGGAACAACGTATGTTGTTATGCGGTTTGACCGATAAAGATCTTTGTAGAATATGTATGAGCCAATATGAGCATCCAGGTTCCGCTATTGGTTATTGACCGGAGACATGTCTCGGTCATGTCTACATAGTTCTCGAACCCGTAGGGTCCGCATGCTTAACGTTCGATGATGATTTGTATTATGAGTTATGTGTTTTGATGAACCGAAGTTTGTTTGGAGTCCCGGATGAGATTACGGACATGACGAGGAGTCTCGAAATGGTCGAGACATAAATATTGATATATTGGAAAGTTATGTTTGGACACCGGAATGGTTTGGATAGGTTCGGGCATTTTCCGGAGTACCGGGGGGTTACCGGAACCCCCCGGGGGGTTAATGGGCCTTCATGGGCCCTATTGGAAGAGAGGAGGCGACGGCCAGGTGGAGGCGCGCGCCCCCCATGCCCAATCCGAATTGGACTAGGGTTGGGGGGGCCTTTCCTTCTTATCCTCCTTCTCTTTCCCCCTTCTCCTTCTTGGAATTGGAAAGGGGGGGGCGCTGAATCCTACTTGGACCGAGAGTCCAAGTAGGACTCCCCCATTGGCGCGCCACACCTTGGTCGGCCAGCTCCTCTGTCGGGGGTTTGATGCGACATATGCCAACAAATGGCTTATCATGGTGGGCGCGAGTAGTGTTGGGTTTCGTAGTAATTTCAAAAAATTTCCTACGCACACGCAAGATCATGGTGATGCATAGCAACAAGAGGGGGAGAGTGTGATCTACGTACCCTTGTAGATCGACAACGGAAGCGTTAACTTGGTTGATGTAGTCGTACGTCTTCATAGCCCGACCGATCAAGCACCGAAACTACGGCACCTCCGAGTTCTAGCACACGTTCAGCTCGATGACGATCCCCGGACTCTGATCCAGCAAAGTGTCGGGGAAGAGTTCCGTCAGCACTACGGCGTGGTGACGATCTTGATGTACTACTGTCGCAGGGCTTTGCCTAAGCACCGCTACAATATTATCGAGGATTATGGTGGAAGGGGGCACCACACACGGCTAAGAATATGATCACGTGGATCAACTTATGTGTCTAGGGGTGCCCCCTGCCCCCGTATATAAAGGAGCAAGGGGGAGGAGGCCGGCCGGCCCCTATGGCGCGCCAAGGAGGAGTCCTCCTCCTAGTAGGAGTAGGACTCCTACCAGGAGGGGGGAAGAAGTGGGGAGGGAGAAGGAAAGGGGGGTGCCGCCCCCCTCTCCTAGTCCAATTCGGACCAGGGGGGAGGAGGCGTGCGGCCCACCTTTGGCTGCCCGTCTCTCTCTCCACTAAAGCCCATATGGCCCATTACTTCTCCCGGCGGGGTTCCGGTAACCCTCCGGCTCTCCGGTTTTCTCCGAAATCACCCGGAACACTTCCGGTGTCTGAATATAGCTGTCCAATATATCAATCTTTATGTCTCGACCATTTCGAGACTCCTCGTCATGTCCGTGATCACATCCGGGACTCCGAACAACCTTCGGTACATCAAAATGCATAAACTCATAATATAACTGTCATCGTAACCTTAAGCGTGCGGACCCTACGGGTTCGAGAACAATGTAGACATGACCGAGACACGTCTCCGGTCAATAACCAATAGCGGAACCTGGATGCTCATATTGGCTCCTACATATTCTACGAAGATCTTTTATCGGTCAGACCGCATAACAACATACGTTGTTCCCTTTGTCATCGGTATGTTACTTGCCCGAGATTCGATCGTCGGTATCCCATACCTAGTTCAATCTCGTTACCGGCAAGTCTCTTTACTCGTTCTGTAATACATCATCCCACAACTAACTCACTAGTTGCAATGCTTGCAAGGCTTAAGTGATGTGCATTACCGAGAGGGCCCAGAGATACCTCTCCGACAATCGGAGTGACAAATCCTAATCTCGAAATACGCCAACCCAACATGTACCTTTGGAGACACCTATAGAGCTCCTTTATAATCACCCAGTTACGTTGTGACGTTTGGTAGCACACAAAGTGTTCCTCTGGCAAACGGGAGTTGCATAATCTCATAGTCATAGGAACATGTATAAGTCATGAAGAAAGCAATAGCAACATACTAAACGATCGGGTGCTAAGCTAATGGAATGGGTCATGTCAATCAAATCATTCAACTAATGATGTGATCCCGTTAATCAAATAACAAATCTTTGTCATGGTTAGGAAACATAACCATCTTTGATTAACGAGCTAGTCAAGTAGAGGCATACTAGTGACACTCTGTTTGTCTATGTATTCACACATGTATTATGTTTCCGGTTAATACAATTCTAGCATGAATAATAAACATTTATCATGATATAAGGAAATAAATAATAACTTTATTATTGCCTCTAGGGCATATTTCCTTCAGTCTCCCACTTGCACTAGAGTCAATAATCTAGAATTACATAGTAATGATTCTAACACCCATGGAGCCTTGGTGCTGATCATGTTTTGCTCGTGGAAGAGGCTTAGTCAACGGGTGTGCAACATTCAGATTCGTATGTATCTTGCAAATCTCTATGTCTCCCACCTAGACTAGATCCCGGATGGAATTGAAGCGTCTCTTGATGTGCTTGGTTCTCTTGTGAAATCTGGATTCCTTCGCCAAGGCAATTGCACCAGTATTGTCACAAAAGATTTTCATTGGACCCGATGCACTAGGTATGACACCTAGATCGGATATGAACTCCTTCATCCAGACTCCTTCATTCGCTGCTTCTGAAGCAGCTATGTATTCCGCTTCACATGTAGATCCCGCCACGACGCTCTGTTTAGAACTGCACCAACTGACAGCTCCACCATTTAATGTAAATACGTATCCGGTTTGCGATTTAGAATCGTCCGGATCAGTGTCAAAGCTTGCATCAACGTAACCATTTACGATGAGCTTTTTGTCACCTCCATATACGAGAAACATATCCTTAGTCCTTTTCAGGTACTTTAGGATGTTCTTGACCGCTGTCCAGTGATCCACTCCTGGATTACTTTGGTACCTCCCTGCTATACTTATAGTAAGACACACATCAGGTCTGGTACACAGCATTGCATACATGATAGAGCCTATGGCTGAAGCATAGGGAACATCTTTCATTTTTTGTCTATCTTCTGCAGTGGTCGGGCATTGAGTCTGACTCAACTTCACACCTTGTAACACAGGCAAGAACCCTTTCTTTGCTTGATCCATTTCGAACTTCTTCAAAATCTTGTCAAGGTATGTGCTTTGTGAAAGTCCAATTAAACGTCTTGATCTATCTCTATAGATCTTTATGCCTAATATGTAAGCAGCTTCACCGAGGTCTTTCATTGAAAAACTCTTATTCAAGTATCCCTTTATGCTATCCAGAAATTCTATATCATTTCCAATCAGTAATATGTCATCCACATATAATATCAGAAATGCTATAGAGCTCCCACTCACTTTCTTGTAAATACAGGCTTCTCCAAAAGTCTGTATAAAACCAAATGCTTTGATCACACTATCAATGCATTTATTCCAACTCCGAGAGGCTTGCACCAGTCCATAAATGGATCGCTGGAGCTTGCACACTTTGTTAGCTCCCTTTGGATCGACAAAACCTTCCGGTTGCATCATATACAACTCTTCTTCCAGAAATCCATTCAGGAATGCAGTTTTGACATCCATCTGCCAAATTTCATAATCATAAAATGCGGCAATTGCTAACATGATTCAGACAGACTTAAGCATCGCTACGGGTGAGAAGGTCTCATCGTAGTCAACCCCTTGAACTTGCCGAAACCCTTTTGCGACAAGTCGAGCTTTGTAGACAGTAATATTACCGTCGGCGTCAGTTTTCTTCTTGAAGATCCATTTATTCTCAATTGCTTGCCGATCATTGGGCAAGTCAACCAAAGTCCATAATTTGTTCTCATACATGGATCCCATCTCAGATTTCATGGCTTCAAGCCATTTTGCGGAATCTGGGCTCACCATCGCTTCTTCATAGTTCGTAGGTTCATCATGATCTAGTAGCATGACTTCCAGAATTGGATTACCGTACCACTCTGGCACGGATCTCACTCTGTTGATCTATGAGGTTCAGTAGTATCTTGTTCTGAAGTTTCATGATCATTATCATCATCTTCCTCACTAATTGGTGTAGGTGTCACAGAAACAGTTTTCTGTGATGCACTACTTTCCAATAAGGGAGCAGGTACAGTTACCTCGTCAAGTTCTACTTTCCTCCTACTCACTATTTTCAGAGAAACTCCTTCTCCAGAAAGTTTCCGAACTTAGCAACAAAAGTCTTGCCTTCGGATCTGTGATAGAAGGTGTATCCAATAGTCTCCTTTGGATATCCTATGAAGACACATTTCTCCGATTTGGGTTCGAGCTTATCAGGTTGAAGCTTTTTCACATAAGCATTGCAACCCCAAACTTTCAGAAACGACAACTTTGGTTTCTTGCCAACCCATAGTTCATAAGGCGTCGTCTCAACGGATTTTGATGGTGCCATATTTAACGTGAATGCTGCCGTCTCCAAAGCATAACCCCAAAACGATAGCGGTAAATCAGTAAGAGACATCATAGATCGCACCATATCTAGTAAAGTACGATTACGATGTTCGGACACACCATTACGCTGTGGTGTTCCCGGTGGCGTGAGTTGCGAAACTATTCCGCATTGTTTCAAATGTACACCAAACTCGTAACTCAAATATTCTCCTCCACGATCAGATCGTAGAAACTTTATTTTGTTGTTACGATGATTTTCAACTTCACTCTGAAATTCTTTGAACTTTTCAAATGTTTCAAACTTATGTTTCATTAAGTAGATATACCCATATCTGCTTAAGTCATCTGTGAAGGTGAGAAAATAACGATATCCGCCACGAGCCTCAATATTCATCGGACCACATACATCTGTATGTATGATTTCCAACAAATCTGTTGCTCTCTCCATAGTACCGGAGAACGGCGTTTTAGTCATCTTGCCCATGAGGCACGGTTCGCAAGTACCAAGTGATTCATAATCAAGTGGTTCCAAAAGTCCATCAGTATGGAGTTTCTTCATGCGCTTTACACCGATATGACCTAAACGGCAGTGCCACAAATAAGTTGCACTATCATTATCAACTCTTCATCTTTTGGCTTCATCATTATGAATATGTGTGTTACTACTATCGAGATTCAATAAGAATAGACCACTCTTCAAGGGTGCATGACCATAAAAGATATTACTCATATAAATAGAACAACCATTATTCTCTGATTTAAATGAATAACCGTCTCGCATCAAACAAGATCCAGATATAATGTTCATGCTTAACGCTGGCACCAAATAACAATTATTTAGGTCTAATATTAATCCCGAAGGTAGATGTAGAGGTAGAGTGCCGACCGCGATCACATCGACTTTGGAACCGTTTCCCACGCACAGCGTCACCTCGTTCTTAGCCAATCTTCGCTTAATCCGTAGTCCCTGTTTCGAGTTGCAAATATTAGCAACAGAACCAGTATCAAATACCCAGGTGCTACTGTGAGCATTAGTAAGGTACACATCAATAACATGTATATCACATATACCTTTGTTCACCTTGCCATCCTTCTTATCCGCCAAATACTTGGGGCAGTTCCGCTTCTAGTGACCAGTCTACTTGCAGTAGAAGCACTCAGTTTCAGGCTTAGGTCCAGACTTGGGTTTCTTCTCTTGAGCAGCAACTTGCTTGCTGTTCTTCTTGAAGTTCCCCTTCTTCTTCCCTTTGCCCTTTTTCTTGAAACTAGTGGTCTTGTTGACCATCAACACTTGATGCTCCTTTTTGATTTCTACCTCCGCAGCTTTCAGCATTGCAAAGAGCTCGGGAATAGTCTTATTCATCCCTTGCATATTATAGTTCATCATGAAGCTCTTGTAGCTTGGTGGCAGTGATTGGAGAATTCTGTCAATGACGCAATCATTTGGAAGATTAACTCCCATTTGAATCAAGTGATTATTATACCCAGACATTTTGAGTATATGCTCACTGACAGAACTGTTCTCCTCCATCTTGCAGCTATAGAACCTATTGGAGACTTCATATCTCTCAATCCGGGCATTTGCTTGAAATATTAACTTCAACTCCTGGAACATCTCATATGCTCCATGACGTTCAAAATGTCGTTGAAGTCCCGGTTCTAAGCCGTAAAGCATGGCACACTGAACTATCGAGTAGTCATCAGTTTTGCTCTGCCAGACGTTTACAACATCTGGTGTTGCTCCAGCAGCAGGCCTGGCACCCAGCGGTGCTTCCAGGACGTAAATCTTCTGTGCAGCAATGAGGATAATCCTCAAGTTACGGACCCAGTCCGTGTAATTGCTACCATCATCTTTCAACTTTGCTTTCTCAAGGAACGTATTAAAATTCAACGGAACAACAGCATGGGCCATTTATCTACAATCATACATAAAACAAGCAAGATACTATCAGGTACTAAGTTCATGATAAATTTAGGTTCAATTAATCATATTACTTAAAGAACTCCCACTTAGATAGACATCCCTCAAATCCTCTAAGTGATTACGCGATCATCACGTGAGATGGAGTAGTTTCATTGGTGAACATCACTATGTTGATCATATCTACTATATGATTCATGCTCGACCTTTCGGTCTCCGTGTTCCGAGGCCATATCTGTATATGCTTGGCTCGTCAAGTATAACCTGAGTATTCCGCGTGTGCAACTGTTTTGCACCCGTTGTATTTGAACGTAGAGCCTATCACACCCGATCATCACGTGGTGTCTCAGCACGAAGAACTTTCGCAATGGTGCATACTCAGGGAGAACACTTCTTGATAATTAGTGAGAGATCATCTTATAATGCTACCGTCAATCAAAGCAAGATAAGATGCATAAAAGATAAACATCACATGCAATCAATATAAGTGATATGATATGGCCATCATCATCTTGTGCTTGTGATCTTCATCTCCGAAGCACCGTCATGATCACCATCGTCACCGGCGCGACACCTTGATCTCCATCGTAGCATCGTTGTCGTCTCGCCAATCTTATGCTTCCACGACTATCGCTACCGCTTAGTGATAAAGTAAAGCATTACAGCGCGATTACATTGCATACAATAAAGCGACAACCATATGGCTCCTGCCAGTTGCCGATAACTCGGTTACAAAACATGATCATCTCATACAATAAAATTTAGCATCATGTCTTGACCATATCACATCACAACATGCCTTGCAAAAACAAGTTAGACGTCCTCTACTTTGTTGTTGCATGTTTTACATGGCTGCTACGGGCTTAAGCAAGAACCAATCTTACCTACGCATCAAAACCACAGCGATAGTTTGTCAAGTTGGTGCTGTTTTAACCTTCACAAGGACCGGGCGTAGCCACACTCGGTTCAACCAAAGTTGGAGAAACTGTCACTCGCAAGCCACCTATGTGCAAAGCACGTCGGGAGAACCGGTCTCGCGTAAGCATATGCGTAATGTCGGTCCGGGCCGCTTCGTCCAACAATACCGCCGAACCAAAGTATGACATGCTGGTAAGCAGTATGACTTATATCGCCCACAACTCAGTTGTGTTCTACTCGTGCATATAACATCAACATATAAAACCTAGGCTCGGATGCCACTGTGGGTTTCGTAGTAATTTCAAAAAATTTCCTACGCACACGCAAGATCATGGTGATGCATAGCAATGAGAGGGGGAGAGTGTGATCTATGTACCCTTGTAGATCGACAACGGGAGCGTTAACTCGTTTGATGTAGTCGTACGTCTTCACGGCCCGACCGATCAAGCACCGAAACTACGGCACCTTCGAGTTCTAGCACACGTTCAGCTCGATGACGATCCCTGGACTCCGATCCAGCAAAGTGTCGGGGAAGAGTTCCGTCAGCACGACGGCGTGGTGACGATCTTGATGTACTACTGTCGCAGGGCTTCGCCTAAGCACCGCTACAATATTATCGAGGATTATGGTGGAAGGGGGCACCGCACACGGCTAAGAATATGATCACGTGGATCAACTTATGTGTCTAGGGGTGCCCCCTGCCCCCGTATATAAAGGAGCAAGGGGGAGGAGGCCGGCCGGCCCCTATGGCGCGCCAAGGAGGAGTCCTACTCCTAGTAGGAGTAGGACTCCTACTAGGAGGGGGAAAGAAGTGGGGAGGGAGAAGGAAAGGGGGGCGCCGCCCCCCCTCTCCTAGTCCAATTCGGACCAGGGGGGAGGAGGCGTGCGGCCCACCTTTGGCTGCCCCTCTCTCTCTCCACTAAAGCCCATATGGCCCATTACTTCTCCCAGGGGGGGGGGTCCGGTAACTCTCCGGCTCTCCGGTTTTCTCCGAAATCACCCGGAACACTTCCGGTGTCCGAATATAGCCGTCCAATATATCAATCTTTATGTCTCGACTGTTGGAAATATGCCCTAGAGGCAATAATAAAAGCATTATTATTATATTTCCTTGTTCATGATAATTGTCTTTATTCATGCTATAATTGTGTTATCCGGAAATCGTAATACATGTGTGAATAACAGACACCAACATGTCCCTAGTAAGCCTCTTGTTGACTAGCTCGTTGATCAACAGATAGTCATGGTTTCCTGACTATGGACATTGGATGTCATTGATAACGAGATCACATCATTAGGAGAATGATGTGATGGACAAGACCCAATCCTAAACATAGCATGAGATCGTATAGTTCGTTTGCTAGAGTTTTTCCAATGTCAAGTATCTTTTCCTTAGACCATGAGATCGTGTAACTCCCGGATACCGTAAGAATGCTTTGGGTATACCAAACGTCACAACGTAACTGGGTGACTATAAAGGTAGACTACGGGTATCTCCGAAAGTGTCTGTTGGGTTGACATGGATCAAGACTGGGATTTGTCACTCCGTATGACGGAGAGGTATCGCTGGGCCCACTCGGTAATGCATCATCATAATGAGCTCAAAGTGACCAAGTGTCTGGTCACGGGATCATGCATTGCGGTACGAGTAAAGTGACTTGCCGGTAACGAGATTGAACGAGGTATTGGGATACCGACGATCGAATCTCGGGCAAGTAACATATCGATTGACAAAGGGAATTGCATACGGGGTTGATTGAATCCTCGACATCGTGGTTCATCCGATGAGATGATCGTGGAGCATGTGGGAGCCAACATGGGTATCCAGATCCCGCTGTTGGTTATTGACCGGAGAGTCGTCTCGGTCATGTCTGCTTGTCTCCCGAACCCGTAGGGTCTACACACTTAAGGTTCGGTGACGCTAGGGTTGTGAAGATATGTATATGCAGTAACCCGAATGTTGTTCGGAGTCCCGGATGAGATCCCGGACGTCACGAGGAGTTCCGGAATGGTCCGGAGGTAAAGAATTATATATAGGAAGTGCTGTTTCGGCCATCGGGACAAGTTTCGGGGTCGCCGGTATTGTACCGGGACCACCGGAAGGGTCCCGGGGGTCCACCGGGTGGGGCCACCTATCCCGGAGGGCCCCATGGGCTGAAGTGGGAGGGAACCCAGCCCATAGTGGGCTGGGGCGCCACCCCCCTAGGGCCCATGCGGCTAGGGTTGAGGGGAAACCCTAAAGGGGGCGCCCCCTTGCTTGGGGGGCAAGCCCCCCACCCTAGGCCGCCGCCCCCCTAGTAGATTCCATCTACTAGGGCCGGCGCCCCCCTAGCACCCCTATATATAGTGGGGGAGAGGAGGGACTTCATACCCCAGCCCCTGGCGCCTCCCTCTCTCCCCGCTACGTCTCTCTCTCAGTATAGGCGAAGCCCTGCTACTGTGACGCCCTGCATCCACCACCACGCCGTCGTGCTGCTGGATCTTCATCAACCTCTCCTTCCCCCTTGCTGGATCAAGAAGGAGGAGACGTCTCCCGTCCCGTACGTGTGTTGAACGCGGAGGTGCCGTCCGTTCGGCGCTTGGTCATCGGTGATTTGGATCACGTCGTGTTCGACTACATCATCACCGTTCTTTGAACGCTTCCGCATGCGATCTACAAAGGTATGTAGATGCATCTGATGACTTCGTTGCTAGATGAACCCTAGATGGATCTTGGTGAGACAAGTAGGAAATTTTTTGTTTTCTGCAACGTTCCCCAACAGTGGCATCATGAGCTAGGTCTATGCGTAGTTCTTCTTGCGCGAGTAGAACACAATTTGTTGTGGGCATAGATTTGTCAACTTTCTTGCCGCTACTAGTATTTTCTTGCTTCAGCGGCATTGTGGGATGAAGCGGCCCGGACCAACCTTACACGTACGCTTACGTGAGACCGGTTCCACCGACTAACATGCACTAGTTGCATAAGGTGGCTGGCGGGTGTCTGTCTCTCCCACTTTAGTTGGAGCGGATTCGATGAACAGGGTCCTTATGAAGGGTAAATAGAAGTTGACAAATCACGTTGTGGCTTTAACGTAGGTAAGAAGACGTTCTTGCTAGAACCCTAATTCAGCCACGTAAAACTTGCAACAACAATTAGAGGACGTCTAACTTGTTTTTGCAGCAAGTGGTTTGTGATATGATATGGCCAAAGTTGTGATGAATGATGAATGATCTATATGTGATGTATGAGATGCTCATGCTATTGTAATAGGAATCATGACTTGCATGTCGATGAGTATGACAACCGGCAGGAGCCATAGGAGTTGTCTTTATTCTTTTATATGACCTGCGTGTCATTGAGAAACGCCATGTAAATTACTTTATTTTATTGCTAAACGCGTTAGCCATAGTAGTAGAAGTAATAGTTGGCGAGCAACTTCATGGAGACACGATGATGGAGATCATGATGATGGAGATCATGGTGTCAAGCCCCAAGATGGAGATCAAAGGAGCTATGTGATATTGGCCATATCATGTCACGTTTATTAATTGATTGCATGTGATGTTTATCATGTTTTGCATCTTGTTTACTTAGAATGACGGTAGTAAATAAGATGATCCCTCATAACAATTTCAAGAAGTGTTCTCCCCTAACTGTGCACCGTTGCTAAAGTTCGTCATTTCGAAGCACGCCGTGATGATCGGGTGTGATAGATCCTTACGTTCACATACAACGGGTGTAAGACAGTTTTACACATGCAAAACACTTAGGGTTAACTTGACGAGCCTAGCATGTACAGACATGGCCTCGGAACACAGAAGACCGAAAGGTCGAGCATGAGTCTTATAGAAGATACGATCAACATGAAGATGTTCACCGACGTTGACTAGTCCGTCTCACGTGATGATCGGACACGGTCTAGTTAACTCGGATCATGTAATACTTAGATGACTAGAGGGATGTCTAATCTAAGTGGGAGTTCATTAATAATTTGATTAGATGAACTTAATTATCATGAACTTAGTCTAAAATCTTTGCAATATGTCTTGTAGATCAAATGGCCAACGTAGTCCTCAACTTCAACGCGTTCCTAGAGAAAACCAAGCTGAAAGACGATGGCAGCAACTATACGGACTGGGTCCGAAATCTGAGGATCATCCTCATAGCTGCCAAGAAAGATTATGTCCTACAAGCACCGCTAGGTGAAGCTCCCGTCCCACAGAACCAAGACGTTATGAACGCTTGGCAGACACGTGTTGACGACTACTCCCTCGTTCAGTGCGGCATGCTTTACAGCTTAGAGCCGGGGCTCCAAAAGCGTTTTGAGACATGGAGCATATGAGATGTTCGAAGAGTTGAAAATGGTTTTTCAAGCTCATGCCTGGATCGAGAGATATGAAGTCTCCGATAAGTTCTTCAGCTGTAAGATGGAGGAAAATAGTTCTGTCAGTGAGCACATACTCACTATGTCTGGGTTACATAACCGCTTGTCTCAGCTGGGAGTTAATCTCCCGGATGATGCGGTCATTGACAGAATCCTCCAGTCGCTTCCACCAAGCTACAAGAGCTTTGTGATGAACTTCAACATGCAGGGGATGCAAAAGACCATTCCTGAGTTGTTCTCAATGCTGAAATCAGCGGAGGTAGAAGTCAAGAAGGAACATCAAGTGTTGATGGTCAATAAAACCACTAAGTTCAAGAAAGGCAAGGGTAAAAAGAACTTCAAGAAGGACGGCAAGGAGGTTGCCGCGCCCGGCAAGCAAGCTGCCGGGAAGAAGCCAAAGAATGGACCCAAGCCTGAGATGGAGTGCTTTTATTGCAAAGGGAAGGGTCACTGGAAACGGAACTGCCCCAAATACTTAGCGGACAAGAAGGCCGGCAACACCAAAGGTATATTTGATATACATGTAATTGATGTGTACCTTACCAGTACTCGTAGTGACTCCTGGGTATTTGATACCGGTGCCATTGCTCATATTTGTAACTCACAGCAGGAGCTGCGGAATAAACGGAGACTGGCGAAGGACGAGGTGACGATGCGCGTCGGGAATGGTTCCAAGGTCGATGTGATCGCCGTCGGCACGCTGCCTCTACATTTACCTACGGGATTAGTTTTAAACCTCAATAATTGTTATTTAGTGCCAGCTTTGAGCATGAACATTGTATCGGGATCTCGTTTAATTCGAGATGGCTACTCATTTAAATCTGAGAATAATGGTTGTTCCATTTATATGAGAGATATGTTTTATGGTCGTGCTCCTATGGTAAATGGTTTATTCTTAATGAATCTCGAGCGTATTGCTACACATATTCATAGTGTGAGTACCAAAAGATGTAAGGTTGATAATGATAGTCCCACATACTTGTGGCACTGCCGCCTTGGTCACATAGGTGTCAAACGCATGAAGAAGCTCCATGCAGATGGACTTTTAGAGTCTCTTGATTATGAATCATTTGACACAAGCGAACCATGCCTCATGGGTAAAATGACCAAGACTCCGTTCTCAGGAACAATGGAGCGAGCAACCAGCTTATTGGAAATCATACATACTGATGTGTGCGGTCCAATGAGTGTTGAGGCTCGCGGTGGCTATCGTTATGTTCTCACCCTCACTGATGACTTGAGTAGATATGGGTATGTCTACTTAATGAAACACAAGTCTGAAACCTTTGAAAATTTCAAGGAATTTCAGAGTGAGGTTGAAAATCAACGTGACAGGAAAATCAAGTTTCTACGATCAGATCGTGGAGGAGAATACTTGAGTCACGAGTTTGGCACACACTTAAGAAAATGTGGAATATTTTCACAACTCACGCCGCCTGGAACACCTCAGCGTAACGGTGTGTCCGAACGTCGTAATCGTACTCTATTAGATATGGTGCGATCTATGATGTCTCTTACCGATTTACCGCTATCCTTTTGGGGCTATGCTTTAGAGACTGCCGCATTCACTTTAAATAGGGCTCCGTCGAAATCCGTTGAGACGACACCGTATGAATTATGGTTTGGGAAGAAACCTAAGCCGTCGTTTCTAAAAGTTTGGGGATGCGATGCTTATGTCAAGAAACTTCAACCTGAAAAGCTCGAACCCAAGTCGGAAAAATGCGTCTTCATAGGATACCCAAAAGAAACTATTGGGTACACCTGCTACCTCAGATCCGAAGGCAAGATCTTTGTTGCCAAGAATGGGTCCTTTCTAGAGAAATAGTTTCTCTCGAAAGAAGTAAGTGGGAGGAAAGTGGAGCTTGATGAAGTATCACCTCTTGAACCGGAAAATGGCGCAACTCAAGAAAATGTTCCTGAGGTGCCTGCACCGACTAGAGAGGAAGTTAATGATAATGATCAAGATACTTCTGATCAAGCTCCTACTGAAATTCGAAGGTCCACAAGGACACGTTCCGCACCAGAGTGGTACGGCAACCCTGTCTTGGAAATAATGTTGTTAGACAACGGTGAACCTTCGAACTATGAAGAAGCGATGGCGGGCCCGGATTCCGACAAATGGCTAGAATCCATGAAATCCGAGATAGGATCCATGTATGAAAATGAAGTATGGACTTTGACTGACTTGCCCGTTGAACGGCGAGCCATAGAAAATAAATGGATCTTTAAGAAGAAGACAGACGCGGATGGTAATGTGACCATCTATAAAGCTCGGCTTGTCGCTAAGGGTTATCGACAAGTTCAAGGGGTTGACTACGATGAGACTTTCTCACCGGTAGCGAAGCTGAAGTCCGTCCGAATCATGTTAGCGATTGCCGCATTCTATGATTATGAAATATGGCAAATGGACGTCAAAACGGCATTCCTTAATGGTTTCCTTAAGGAAGAATTGTATATGATGCAGCCGGAAGGTTTTGTCGATCCTAAGAATGCTAACAAGGTGTGCAAGCTCCAACGCTCGATTTATGGGCTGGTGCAAGCATCTCGGAGTTGGAACATTCGCTTTGATGAGATGGTCAAAGCGTTTGGGTTTACGCAGACTTATGGAGAAGCCTGCGTTTACAAGAAAGTGAGTGGGAGCTCTGTAGCATTTCTCATATTATATGTAGATGACATACTATTGATGGGAAATGATATAGAACTCTTGGACAGCATCAAGGCCTACTTGAATAAGAGTTTTTCAATGAAGGACCTTGGAGAAGCTGCTTATATATTAGGCATCAAGATCTATAGGGATAGATCGAGACGCCTCATAGGTCTTTCACAAAGCACATACCTTGATAAGATATTGAAGAAGTTCAATATGGATCAATCTAAGAAGGGGTTCTTGCCTGTGTTACAAGGTATGAAATTGAGCTTAGCTCAATGTCCGACCACGGCAGAAGATATAGAAGAGATGAGCGTCATCCCCTATGCATCAGCCATAGGTTCTATCATGTATGCCATGCTGTGTACCAGACCTGATGTAAATCTTGCCGTAAGTTTGGTAGGAAGGTACCAAAGTAATCCCGGCAAGGAACACTGGACAGCGGTCAAGAATATCCTGAAGTACCTGAAAAGGACTAAGGAAATGTTTCTCGTTTATGGAGGTTACGAAGAGCTCGTCGTAAAGGGTTACGTCGACGCTAGCTTCGACACAGATCTGGATGACTCTAAGTCACAGACCGGATACGTGTATATTTTGAATGGTGGGGCAGTAAGCTGGTGCAGTTGCAAGCAAAGCGTTGTGGCGGGATCTACATGTGAAGCGGAGTACATGGCAGCCTCGGAGGCAGCACATGAAGCAATATGGGTGAAGGAGTTCATCACCGACCTAGGAGTCATACCCAATGCGTCGGGGCCAATCAAACTTTTCTGTGACAACACCGGAGCTATTGCACTTGCCAAGGAGCCCAGGTTTCACAAGAAGACAAGGCACATCAAGCGTCGCTTCAACTCCATTCGTGAAAATGTTCAAGATGGAGACATAGAGATTTGTAAAGTACATACGGACCTGAATGTAGCAGATCCGTTGACTAAACCTCTCCCTAGAGCAAAACATGATCAACACCAGAATTCCATGGGTGTTCAATTCATCACAATG
The DNA here is from genome assembly GCF_003073215.2 of Triticum urartu. Lineage (NCBI taxonomy): Eukaryota > Viridiplantae > Streptophyta > Magnoliopsida > Poales > Poaceae > Triticum > Triticum urartu. Next base: position 159,890,533 of record NC_053027.1, read on the forward strand.
TAACTAGATTATTGACTCTAGTGCAAGTGGGAGACTGTTGGAAATATGCCCTAGAGGCAATAATAAAAGCATTATTATTATATTTCCTTGTTCATGATAATTGTCTTTATTCATGCTATAATTGTGTTATCCGGAAATCGTAATACATGCGTGAATAACAGACACCAACATGTCCCTAGTAAGCCTCTAGTTGACTAGCTCGTTGATCAACAGATAGTCATGGTTTCCTGACTATGGACATTGGATGTCATTGATAACGAGATCACATCATTAGG
>NC_053027.1:159891807-159910845 GCF_003073215.2 Triticum urartu
CCTGGTAAAGCAGGTTCAGGCTGCTGCCGCCGTCCATAAGGACTCTAGTGAGATGAAATCCGTCAATAATTGGGTCTAGAACCAATGCGGCGAATCCGCCATGACGGATGCTAGTGGGATGGTCTTTCGATCAAAGGTGATCGGGCAGGAGGACCATGGGTTGAACTTTGGGGCGACTGGCTCTACCGTGTATACGTCCCTTAATGTGCGCTTCCGCTCCCTTTTGGGGACGTGAGTTGCGCATATCATGTTCACCGTCCGCACTTGTGGGGGAAAACCCTTTTGTACATTGTTGTTCAGCGGCCGGGGCTCCTCGTCGTCATCGCTATGCAGCCCCTTGTCTTCATTGTCAGCGTTAAACTTGCCTGCCTGCTTGAACACCCAACAATCCCTGTTGGTGTGATTGGCCGGCTTTTCAAGGGTGCCATGTATTTGGCACAAGCGGTCGAGTATTCGGTCCAAGCTGGACGGGCCCCTGGGGTTCCTTTTGAATGGCTTTTTCTGTTGATCGGATTTAGAGCCCCTGAATCCGGCATTAACTGCCGTATCCTCAGCATTGTCGCCGTTAATGCGGCGCTTCTGCTTGTTGCGACGCGACCTGCCACTAATGTCCCTGGTGTCCGAACTACCAGGGTTCTTGGTCATATTGTTGCTACGAGCAAGCCAGCTGTCTTCTCCCGCGCAAAAGCGGGTCATGAGTGTCGTGAGTGCTGCCATAGATTTCGGCTTTTCCTGTCCGAGGTGCCGGGCCAGCCACTCGTCACGGATATTGTGCTTGAAGGCTGCTAGGGCCTCAGCGTCCGGACAGTCGACTATTTGATTTTTCTTTGTTAGGAACCGTGTCCAGAATTGCCTGGCCGATTCCTCTGGCTGCTGAATTACGTGACTTAGGTCATCGGCATCTGGGGGTCGCACATAAGTGCCCTGGAAATTGTCGAGGAATGCGGCTTCCAGGTCCTCCCAACAACTGATTGATCCTGTTGGCAAGCTGTTAAGCCAATGCCGAGCTGGTCCTTTAAGCTTGAGTGGGAGGTATTTGATGGCATGGAAATCATCGCCGCGGGCCATGTGGATATGAAGGAGATAATCCTCGATCCATACCGCAGGATCTGTTGTGCCATCATATGATTCGATGTTTACGGGTTTGAAACCCTCGGGGATTTGATGATCCATTATTTCGTCTGTGAAGCATAGTGGGTGTGCGGCGCCTCTGTACTGGGCTATATCATGACGTAGCTCCAATGAGCCTTGTCTACTGTGTTCGGCCCTGCCGAATTTGTGGCCGGCGTGACGGTTACCGTCTCGAGCCGTGGGGCGCCCACGCGATCCGTAGATCGATCTTGTTTGCCTTGCCTTGTCCTCCAACATGTAAGTCCGGCGCATATTCCCGTGCCTTGGTGCGGGGTGCGGCTTGGGTGGAGGGCCGGGAGGCCTCTCTGTCGCGGCCACGAGGTGGCCATTCGGCCGCATCAAGTGCTTCCTCCTCTAATTGGGGTAGCAACCTGCGCTTTGGGTAACTTGGAGGGGCGTTCGAGTTTATGCTCTTCGGCCGCAAGGACTTCAGTCCATCTGTCAACCAGCAAATCTTGATCAGCTCTGAGTTGTTGCTGTTTTTTCTTGAGGCTTCTTGCCGTGGCCATAAGCCTGCATTGGAAACGCTTTTGCTCAACGGGATCCTCTGGCACGACGAATTCGTCGTCGTCGAGGCTTGCCTTGTCTTCGGAGGGAGGCATATAATTATCATCCTCGACCTCTCTGTCTGCCGCTCTTTCATGAGGGCTGGTTTCTCCATCCTCCTGTGCTAAATCTTGCTGGAGGGGGTTTTCTTCGGCACTCTCTGGAGTATTATTATCTCCCGTGCTAGAATCACCGTTTTTGTGTTGGCGGGATTTTGAGCGGCGCCGCTGACGCCGGCGCTTAGGCTGTTTCTTGGAGGGGTCATCCTCCGCTGCTCCATCGCCATCTGCCCCTTTTGGGGTGTCCACCATGTATATGTCATATGACGAGGTGGCTTTCCAGGGCCTGGTAGGCGCTGGTGCTTCATCATCTCCTTCATCGGCGTCCATACCGTCGATGTCTTCGGAGTCGAAGTCGAGCATGTCGGTTAAGTCGTCGACAGTGGCTACAAAGTGGGTGGTGGGTGGGTTTTGAATTTCTTCATCGTCCGTACCCCAACCTTGCTGACCATAGTCCAGCCAGGGCTCTCCTGATAAAGAGAGAGACTTTAGTGACTTCAGGATATCGCCAAAGGGCGAGTGCTGAAAGACGTCCGCGACCGTGAACTCCATGATCGGCGCCCAATCGGATTCGATCGGTAGGGGCGCGGAGGGTTCGGAGTCCGGAGAAGAGTCCGGCTCCTTGGAGTCACGAGTCCCGCAGAGTACAGGGCTGGTGTTCGGCTCAACCGCCGTTGAGATCGCAGCCCCCGAGGTGGCGTCCAACCACCCATCCTCGATCGACGCGGTTGGCTCCGAACTAAGGGTCGGAACCGATGCGGGTGCGGCCTCCAAGGCACTGTTCGGCGGCAGAGCTGGATCATGCTCGTCGTGACAGTGTGGCGCGCTCGGCAGTGGCTCGAATCCGTCGAAGATCAAGTCCCCGCGGATGTCAGCTGTGTAGTTTAAACTTCCAAATCTGACCTGACGGCCAGGGGCGTAGCTTTCGATCTGCTCCAGACGGCCAAGCGAATTGGCCCGCAGTGCGAAGCTGCCAAAGACGAAGATCTGTCCAGGGAGGAAGGTCTCACCCTGGACTGCATCGCCATTGATGATCGTAGGAGCCATCGAGCCTGACGGCGACGACACAGAGGAACTCTTAATGAAAGCACCAATGTCGGTGTCAAAACCGGCGGATCTCGGGTAGGGGGTCCTGAACTGTGCGTCTAGGCCAGATGGTAACAGGAGGCAAGGGACACGAAGTTTTACCCAGGTTCGGGCCCTCTCGATGGAGGTAAAACCCTAGGTCTTGCTTGATTAATATTGATGATATGGGTAGTATAAGAGTAGATCTACCACGAGATCAGAGAGGCTAAACCCTAGAAGCTAGCCTATGGTATGATTGTTGATGTGTATGTTGTCCTACGGACTAAAACCCTCCGGTTTATATAGACATCGGAGAGGGTTAGGGTTACATAGAGTCGGTTACAATGGTAGGAGGTCTGAATATCCGTATCGCCAAGCTTGCCTTCCACGCCAAGGAAAGTCCCTTCCAGACATGGGACGAAGTCTTCAATCTTGTATCTTCATAGTCCAGGAGTCCGGCTGAAGGTATAGTCCGGCTATCCGAACACCCCCTAATCCAGGACTCCCTCAGTGGCCCTAGTGGCTTCTTGGGGAGCATTGTGCCTCCACACCGCTCCAAACGGAGATTAGCATCCGCAAGGGTGTGAACTTCGGGATACATCGTCGTCTCCGCGTGCCTCGGTTATCTCTTACCCGAGCTCTTTACTTATGCACTTTACTTTGTGATAGCCATATTGTTTCTTGTCATATATCTTGCTATCACCTAGTAGTTTATCTTGCTTAGCATAAGTTGTTGGTGCACATAGGTGAGCCTAGTTGTTGTAGGTTTTGTGCTTGACAAATTAACCGCTAGGTTTATTCCGCATTTGTTCAAGCCTAAACCGTAATTATTTTAAAGCGCCTATTCACCCCCCTCTAGGCGACATCCACGATCTTTCAATTGGTATCAGAGCCTCGTCTCTCTTTATAGGGCTTAACCGCCTAGAGAGTAAGGATGTCGACTAGGGGTTTAGGATTCTCTGACACTCTTAGTTTCGATGGCACAAATTTTGATGTTTGGGTAATTCGCATGCTTAATCTCTTTAGGGTCATGGACCCAAATTTAGAGCGAATTGTAGATATGGGTTTTTCTCCTCCAAAGGATCCCCAAAGATTATCTTTAGAGGATGAGAAAAACTCTTATCTCAATGCTCAAGCTTCTAATGTGCTTTTCGATGCTTTGAGCAATGTAGTTATATTTCAACTCATGCCGTTCCGGGATGCTCATGAGTTGTGGACAAAGCTTCAAGATAAATATGGCGTGTCCAAGTTTTGTGGGGATGATTGTTCTCCCTCCACATCCGGCCGTATAGTCTTCTCAACTTCTTCTACTTCACCTACATGTGGTTTGCCACAAGGTAATGATATGGTGAGTAGTGTTGGTCATTGCAATGATGATAGTATTTATTGTGGATGATCCTTCATCACTATCTTATTGCAATGCTCCTTCTTTGGGCTTTAACACTTCGAGCACTCCAAATGTTTCACATGCTTGTGTTGATAGTCCTTGCATATCATGTAGAAATTGCTTGACTAAATCTCATGATGATATGTTTACTATGTCTTGTTGCCATGATAAAAATGCATATATGTCCTCGAATTGTTGTGCTAACAATGTAGAGGAAACCCAACACCCCATGGAACAAGATGTGGTCTTGAATGGTGCTTCAACGGATCCTACATCATCATCTATTGCATTTTGCCTTATGGCCAAGGCTTCAAAGGTATCTCCCACTTTGAATCCCAATATATCTTGTGATGATGGCAAGAGTGATGATGATGTTGATTATGATGAAGAGAATGATAATGTTGCCTCCTTAAAAACTAAGGGGGAAATGATTTTTAAAGCTCTTCACAAAAATAAACTTGCTCGTTCCAACTTCATGGAAATCATGTCTATTGCCATTGAAGGCAAGAAATACATTGAGGAATTGGAATCTCATCTAGAGGAACATGAGGTCACCATTGAGAAAATGGAAGCTCATGAGCGTGATTACGAAAATGAGATCGCGGAGCTATCTCAAGCTCTTGAACATGAACAAACCTCATCCGAATCTCTTGAGGAGACCTTTGCTATAGAATTATCTAGAATAAAGGAATCTCATGATAGAGCACTCGAGGTGGCCAATGATTTCAAAACTAAAAATGCTAAGCTTGAAGTTGCTCATGCTAGACTCCTTGAGGATTTTGAGCACCTCGAAAATGGCTCAAGGGTCATCAAGGGTGAGCTCATCAAACTCACCGAGTCTCATGCTCAACTTGAAGCTTCTTACTTAAAAGAGCTTGCCAAGGTGTCCTCTCCTATTGTTGTTAATGATGATGCTTGGGATACTAACTCTATTACTTGTGAAGCATCCATTTTGAAGGAGAATGTTGAGCTTCGGGCTCAACTTGAGTTGCTATCTAGCAATTATGGGAAATTGGAAGAAAACCATGAAAAGCTCTCAAGCTCTCATGATGATCTTCTAGTATCCCATAATGAGCTAAAGATATCTCATGAGGCCATGATTTCTAAGGTAACATCTAGTGAGCCTCATGTGGATACTAGCACTAATTCTAGTCAAAATGCTATATTGCCATGTGCTAGTCCTTGTAATTCATCTACTCACAATGTTGGTACATCTTGTGATGAATTGCTTTCCTTGCCTTTTTTCTCTAATGATGAAGCTTACACTTCCTCTAGTACTTGTGTTGAGACTAACCATGTAGAGGAAATCAAAGAGCTCCAGGCCCAAGTCACTTCTTTGAAGAAAGACTTGGAAAAGAGTCATGAAGGGAAATCACACTCAACAATATCTTGAGTGTGCAAAAATCCCCCAATGACAAAGGTGGACTTGGATTCAACTCCAATAAGAAGAAGAAGTCCAAGATGATCAAGAAGAAGGGCCAAGAACAATTCAAGAATTCGGCCAAGATTGTTTGCTTCAAGTGCAAAATTGAAGGGCATCATGTTAGATCTTGCCCATTGAAGAAGAAACCCATTAGTGACAAGCAACAAGGGAAGCGGCCACAAGTTCACTCTCATTCTCAACCTCAAGTTGAAGAAAAGCCTCTTCCCAAGAAGACTCAAGCTTATGCTTCTCAAGTTTGGGAAATCAAGTGAAGAAAAAGTAAGAGTAGACGTTGCTACCTATGTCGCGAGAAAGGTCACCTCACCTCTTCATGCACTAGTGGTAACTTATCCAACCCAATTATTATTGATGATATCTATTCTCTTGGGAAGGATAATGTTGGAATGTGTTTGCCAAATTTGTTGGTGCTCAAAGTGGTGTCGAGAAAAGAAACCATTTGGGTAGCCAAGTCCTATTGTGACTAACCTCTTAGACCCAACTTGGTTGGGGACCAACAAGCTCAAACTTGATCAATAGGTGATATTAGTTATTGGAGACTTGGCTACACTTATGAAGAATTAAGGGGACTTCATCATTCTTATTGTCTCAAGCCAAGTCATTGGGATAATCAAGTTTCTATCTTATATCCAATGTTCCTCCTTGCGGTAACTCATTCTTAAAGTGTCTACATTGATAGTTACTTGCCCGTTGCATGTTTGGTTTCGTTTCTTGCATGTGTTTGTATATGTTGTGCTTCCAACTTGATAACTTGAGCAATCAAGTATGTGTGTGTTGGTTTGCACATCATGTACATGTGTGTCGTTCGTTGAGACTTTGTGCATCTTGGTCATATCTTAGTTGGCTCTTGTGAGAGATTAATGGAACATCCCATTGTGGGGGAGTGATGTGCTTTGTGCACCTCACAATCCTATAAATGTGTGTACATGAGGAATACCAAATAGTATTGATATTACAAGATTATCTAGTCTCTATGTGGTATGTCCGTCTCATGAGAAATTCAAATTCTAAATAGTCCATTAATTATCTCTTGTTGGATCCTTTAATTGCCTCTTGTCTATCTTTAATTGGTATCACATTATGGGGGAGTAATATGCTATGTGTATATTACTAGCCTAGAAAATGTGGACATTTGAGATATTGTCATCTAGAGTTGATATTGTAAATTATCTTGTTCCTAGGTGGCATGTTAGCTCTACAAGTTGAATTTGCTTTTTTTTTTGGTGTGAAGATGATGTCGGATATCCTGCTATCTTTCACCGGGAATTATTTCCATTTACTTCTTGTCTTTTGACAATTGGTACTCACTTTTGTGGTAGAATTTATTGATCATCTATTACATTGGGATTTTGCTTTTTATTTGCGTTTTCTCTTGCCCAAGGATTGTATCAACTCCCTTTGTCTTCCATACCACTTGTGGATCTTGTTTATTTCTTGATCTTGTCTAGTGTTTTGTAGATATAGTGAAAGTGGTGATCCCACCTTGTGCATTTTGTATTCAAATGCAATTTCTCTATAATGCACTAGTCTTGGGGGAGCTATTCCTATTTTCTATAAAACACTCTTGTGATCCTTATCAAGTGTGTGTCGGTGGAAGGCAAGTCGTTTCTTTTGGGTACTTTGTTGATCATGAAACTATGTAGAGAGCTTGGTTTGTTTGGAACCATCCTCTCTTTTGGGGGTTTGATATCTTATTTTAGTGGGTATCAATGGATATCTCATTCCTTGATGTATCTTTTATTGATATCCTCCAAGTGATGATTTATTCATTTGGTATCTTTTCTTCGCTTGGTATTTCTTTGTCTTTTGGTATCGGTTCTTGAAAGTCTTGAGCATGCATATTAACTTCGTGTAGTATCTTTGGCATGCTTTCTTTCTTTGACCCAATATATAGGGGAAACTCCACCAAGTCTCAAATTGGATGAGATGTGCATGAAATTCATTTTCGTATCTATAGCACATATTTATGTGGAGTTTGTCCTATGATTGTTGGTTCTCTAACTCTTTGGTCCCAATGAGTTTGGGTACCATTTTGTTTGTGTTGTTGTTCTAGGAACAATTGGAGATACATTGGATGCTCGGCTCACTCACAAGGAAGGTGTTGTCATCATGTTCTTATTGGAGTCGAGCTAGGATGATCAATGAACTACTATGTACCTTAAATTGGCATCTACTACGTCCTTCCAATGTTAACTCGGTAACAAGTATCTTCATATTCTTCATGCACACATTTCTTGCATCAACCTTGTGTAGGTTGTATCATGGCATGTTATTCATTCATTCTTGTGATACTTGTACCCTTTCTCAAAGCATCCCAACAATGATCTCTTGTTGCTAGTTGTGATGTCTTTGATGGGTGTGTGGTAGGAATTCATTTATATACAATAAGACCATATATAGCCATGTGCTATGCTTCCAAGCAAATATCTTATTGGTATATGTATGATCTCCCTTTGGATATCTTGTTCCTCGTGTTGTAACTATTTTGGGTGTACATCCTTCTTTGTAGATATATATCATCATGATTTCGTCTACCTAGAATCTTATTCACTTGAGAGAAGTTGCATATCTAGTTGATATCCTTTCTTTCACGTCCACCTTATCTTTCTTATGTTATTTCTTTGGTGGCTCCGTGAAAGCTTTTGCCTTGAGTGCGTGTCTTATCGTTGCATCTTGATGCACTCTTGTGTGGTGAAGATTATTTTCCTCATGCTTATCTTTACGAGGCTTTTGCCATCTTAATTGGTATCCCTCGTCTTGATGAGGCTTTCATCATCTATCTTCACCATGGGTTGTCACAAGCATAGGTTCTTTATATGCTTATTAGTAAGCTTGTGAACCCATTTGCTAGTTGTGTGGGAATGATAGGCCTTGCACCGGTTGCCTCATTCTTTCAAGACTTTATTGATGCTTAATGCTCATCCGTACATTAGTCTTCTCAAGTGCATTGCCTTGACTCACACACATCATTTTGGTTGAGCCCATTCTTAAGTTGCCTCTTTTACTTGTTGCTCAACCATGTGTTTGTTGCAAGTACTAGGCTTGTTTCCTATATGCTCACTTGCACTTGTTGTAAGTTTCTATTGATTTTGGGGGAGCTATGATCCTATTTTGTGCACTTTGTATCCAAATACAAATATTCTTATGTGTGCACAAATCATGGGGAGCCTCTCTAGTTTCTTTAGAACACTCCTATGCTCATATCATAATATCCTTTTTCTTGTGGATCATAGGATCTTTGGTCTAGTTGGTTCAATTGATATCCATTGATTGCTTGCTTAAATTGGTATCTTTTGATTGCTTGATTGCTTGTGTCTCTCTCTGTTATGTCTTTGTGGCATATCTTCCTTTAGCAATCTTTGTGAGTCAATATAGTTGGTCTCATAAGCTTTTCGCCCATTTTGGCAATCGAAGCCAATGGGGGATAAGTTTCAGAGAGTTTCGTGGAGAAGTCTTCAGAGTTTTCTTCTTGCTTTGGTTTTGTTCATAAGCATTTGCATCTCATAATCATGCATCATTGGTTGTTGCATTGCATGGTGATGCATAATTCCTTGTATAAACTCTCTTGAAAGTTATTGTCATCAATTTCCAAAATGGGGGAGATTGAAAGAACATGCGGTGCCTCCATGTTTGGTTTTAGTAATTGATGACAATCTCTATGTACTAATGGTTTCCTTGAGTTATATTTGAAGGTTTTGTCCATAGGGTTTTCTTGGAGTACATGTGTTGGTTTCAAGGAGAGTTTATGTCGACCAAGGTTCTATTCAAGGAATTACCTAAAGATTGGTCATGTGAGAGTTGAGCTTATTGCAAGCATGTCTTGAAGAAGAATATTGTGTGATCATTCATGCTTACCTTCAAGGCATCATCCAAATGAAGGGAGTTGAAAAGGTTCAAGGTTGATCAAGACTAAGTCAAGAGTGAATCAAGTTGATCAAATCACAAAGCGTAGAAGATGTACCGAGAGGGATCAAGTGATCCCCTGGTATGGTAAGCATTGTCAATTACGCTTTGTGTACTAACCCATGGTCTTCGTGAGAGTTCTTTGTGAGGTTAGGTTGCGGTGTGCAAGTTCAAGTGGAGCATCATGAAGATATCAAATGCTTGAAGCTTGCCGTCCATTGTCGTAACAATGGATTTATGAAGATGTGCGGAAGAGTGGCTCACCCATAGTGGAGTATGGGGAGCAATCAACTAGTCTTCATCGAGCCAATGCAATCAAGAAAGCTGGTCCAACTTGAGGGAGTCAAGATCGTCATCATCTAGCTCAAGTGGACCTTGTGCAAGCCAAAGGTTTTCCCTTGATAGGTTTTCTATTTTACCGGTCTCATAGTGGTAGTTGGGAGACCGGAGTTATAGGATTGATTGTCGTACTATCAAGGGGGGCTCTCGATGAGTAGCTTGATCATATCATTCGTAGAGAGCTCAAACCATTGCATCATTGCATCATATTTCTTTATTCTTGTTTTGTTCTCTTTGTGAGTCTTAGAGCTTATGGTCATCTTGATGACAAGGTTGAGTTCATCGAAAACGGAGTTCGCATGCGTCTTCTATGATGTTTTCGGTGTTGGAGGTTTTACCGGTCTTATCCAAGGAAGGGTTCTCACCATTTTCTTATGGGCCTTTTCTCATTTTCTTCTTATTGATATTTCTATCAAGATTTGTTAGACCATGTCGTTAGCTTTCCAACAAACTTGGTTTCGTTGAATTCGGAGTCCGTTTGTAGAAGTTGTGGCTGTTTTGGTAAAGGCTGCAGCGCTACTACCGTGGCTAGAGCGGATGTAATTTTTTACTACCGCTCCAGAGCGGTACTACCACGGCTCCTTAGCAGTAGTACCGCTCCAGAGCAGCACTACCATGGCTCCTAAGTGGTAGTACCGCTCCGGACCAAAATCTCGTGTTTTGCTCAGCGGAGGTAGGCACGGAAGTATTTTTTTTGTACCGCTCACAAGCAGAAGTACGGCTACCATTTGCGGTAGTACCGTGAGGTCGAGCGGTAGTACCGTGAGGACGAGAAGTAGTACCGCTCCGGTGGTTCTACTGACCTTTTTCCTCCTCGATGTTTGTTTTTCAAAGGGGTACTACCGCCCTAGCGGTACTACCGCTCCTTGGAGCGGTAGTACCACTCTGTGCAGGCTGTGAGCATAACGGTTGGATTTTTCCCCACCTATAATAGGGGATCTTCTTTCCTAATGAACTTTATCTCTTGAGCTCGTGTTCTTCCCCCCATTGTTGACCTTCTTCGAGCTTGCTAACTCTCAATCCCTCCATGGATTCTTGCTAGTTTTTGAGGGAAAAGAGAGAGGAGATCTAGATCCACATTTCAACCAATCATTTTCTCCTCTATGTGAGGGGAACCCCTTGGATCTAGATCCTGGAGTTCTTGGTGTTCTCCTTGTTCTTCCTATCATTTCCTCCCTAGCATTAGTTGCTTCGGTGGGATTTGAGAGAGAAGGACTTGGGCACTCTGTGTGCCCTTGCCATCGCATTTGGTGCATCGGTTTGAGTTCTCCACGGTGATACATGGAAGTGAAGTTTGAGAAGATTATTACTCTTGGGTGTTTGGGCACCCTAGAGCTTGTTCCTCTTGGGTGCCTTGGCGCCCTAGACGGTTGGTGTTGTTCGGAGCTCAATCATTGTGGTGTAAAGCTCCGGGCTTACGTCAGGGTCTCCAATTAGGTTGTGGAGATCGCCCCGAGCAATTTAACGGGTACCGGTGACCGCCCACAAGGTTTGCCAAAGTTTACGAGTTCGGTGACCGCCCCCAAGGGTTGCCATTTGTACGGGTTCGGTGACCACCCTCAAGGGTCCCTTAGTGGAATCACGGCATCTTGCATTGTGCGAGGGCGTGAGGAGATTACGGTGGCCCTAGTGGCTTCTTGGGGAGCATTGTGCCTCCACACCGCTCCAAATGGAGATTAGCATCCGCAAGGGTGTGAACTTCGGGATACATCGTCATCTCCGCGTGCCTCGGTTATCTCTTACCCGAGCTCTTTACTTATGCACTTTACTTTGTGATAGCCATATTGTTCTTGTCATATATCTTGCTATCACCTAGTAGTTTATCTTGCTTAGCATAAGTTGTTGGTGCACATAGGTGAGCCTAGTTGTTGTAGGTTTTGTGCTTGACAAATTAACCGCTAGGTTTATTCCGCATTTGTTCAAGCCTAAACCGTAATATTTTAAAATGCCTATTCACCCCCCCTCTAGGCGACATCCATGATCTTTCAACTTCCTTTAGCAATCTTTGTGACTCAATATAGTTGGTCTTCCTCCAAGTATTACCTTTGGATATGTGTATAGCATTCCACTCTATTGTTGAGAAATACACAATTTTTTCGAGGAACACCTTTTATATTGGTCTTCTAAGCTTTTCGCCCATTTTGGCAATCGATGCCAATGGGGGAGAAGTTTCACAGTGTTTCTGGAGAAGTCTTTAGAGCTTTCTCTTGCTTTGGTTTTGTTCCTAAGCATTTGAATCTCATATCATGCATCATTGGTTGTTGCATTGCATGGTCATGCATAATTCCTTGTATAAACTCTCTTGAAAGTGATTTTCATCAATTACCAAAATGGGGGAGATTAAAAGAACATGCGGTGCCCCCATGTTTGGTTTTGGTAATTCATGACAATCTCAATGGACTAATGGTTGCCTTGAGTTATATTTGAAGGTTTTGTCCATAGGATTTTCTTGGAGTACATGTGTTGGTTTCAAGGAGAGTTTGTGTCGACCAAGGTGCTATTCAAGGAATTACCTAAAGATTGGTCATGTGAGAGTTGAGCTTATTGCAAGCATGTCTTGAAAAAGAAGATTGTGTGATCATTCATGCTTACCTTCAAGGCATCATCCAAATGAAGAGAGTTGGAAAGGTTCAAGGTTGATCAACACTAAGTCAAGAGTGAATCAAGTTGATCAAATCACATAGCGTAGAAGATGTACCGAGAGGGATCAAGTGATCCCATGGTATGGTAAGCATTGACCATTACGCTTTGTGTACTAACCCATAGTCTTCGTCAGAGTTCTTTGTGGGGTGAGGTTGCGGTGTGCACGTTCAAGTGATGCATCATGAAGAGATCAAGTGCTTTAATATTGCCTTTCATTGTGGTGACAATGGACTTGTGAAGATGTGCCGAAAAGTGGCTCACCCATAATGGAGTATGGGGGAGCAATCTACTAGTCTTCACCGAGCCAACGCAATCAAGAAAGGTGGTCCTACTTGAGGAATTCAGGATCGTCTACGTCTACCTCAAGTGGAATTTGTGCAAGGCAAAGGTTTTCCCCTGATAGGTTTTCTATTTTACCGGTCTCATAGTGGTAGTTGGGAGACCGGGTTATAGGATCGATTGCAGTACTATCAATGGGGGCTCTCGATGAGTAGCTTGATCGTATCATTCGTAGAGAGCTCAAACCATTGCATCCTTGCATCATATTTCTTGGTTCTTGTTTGGTTCTCTTTGTGAGTCTTAGAGCTTATGGTCATCTTGATGACAAGCTTGAGTTCATCGAAAAGGGAGTTCGCATGCGTCTTCTATGATGTTTTCGGTGTTGGAGGTTTTACGGGTCTTATCCAAGGAAGGGTTCTCACCATTTTCTTATGGGGCATTTCGCATTTGCTTCTTATTGATATTTCTATCAAGATTGTGTTAGCCCATGTCGTTAGCTTTCCAACAAACTTCGTTTCCGTTGAATTTGTAGTCCGTTTGCAGAAGTTGTGGCTGTTTTGGTAAAGGCTGCAGCGGTTCTACCGTGGCTAGAGGGATGTCATTTTTTACTACCGCTCCAGAGTGGTACTAACGGCTCGAGTGATCAGTACGCTCCAGAGTAGTACTACCACGGCTCCTAAGTGCTAGTACCGCTTCGGACCAAAATCTCGTGTTTTGCTCAGCGGAGGTAGGCACGGAAGTATTTTTTGTACCGCTCGCAAGCAGTAGTACCGCTACCATTTGCGGTAGTATCGTGAGGTTCCAGCGGATAGTACCGATGAGGACGAGCGGTAGTACCGCTCCGGCGGTTCTACTGGCCTTTTGCCTCCTCGCTTGTTGTTTTTCAAAGGGGTACTACCGCACCCTACCGGTAGTATCGCTCCTTGGAGCGGTAGTACCGCTCTGTGCGGGTGTGAGCATAACGGTTGGATTTTCCCCACCTATAAAAGGGGGTCTTCTTCCCCAATGAACCTTATCTCTTTAGCTCGTGTTCTTCCCCCATTGTTGACCTTCTTCGAGATTGCTAACTCTCAATCCTCCAATGATTCTTGCTAGTTCTTGAGGGAAAAGAGAGAGGAGATCTAGATCCACGTTTCCACCAATCACTTTCTCCTCTATGTGAGGGGAACCCCTTGGATCTAGATCTTGGAGTTCTTCGTGTTCTCTTCTTCATTCTTCCTCTCATTTTCCTCCCTAGCATTTGTTGCTTTCGGTGGGATTTGGGAGAGAAGGACTTGGGCACTCCGTGTGCCCTTGCCATTGCATTTGGTGCATCGTTTGAGTTCTCCACTGGTGATACGTGGAAGTTACAAGTTGAGAAGCTTATTACTCTTGGGTGCTTGGTACCCTTGAGCTTGTTCCTCTTGGGTGCTTGGGCGCCCTAGACGGTTGAGGTCACCTCGGAGCCATATTCCATTGTGGTGAAGTTTCGTGTGTTTTGGGGAGTTAACCCCAACCTTTGTGGTGTTCGAGCTCAATCATTGTGGTGTAAAGCTCTCGAAAGCATCGGGGTCTCCTAATTAGCTGTGGAGATCGCCCCGAGCAATTTGACAGTTCCGGTGACCGCCCCCAAGGGTTGCCAAAGTGTACGGGTTCGGTAACCGCCCCCAAGGGTTGCCATTTGTATGGGTTCGGTGACCGCCCTCAAGGGTCCCTTAGTGGAATCACGGCATCTTGCATTGTGCGAGGGCGTGAGGAGATTACGGTGGCCCTAGTGGCTTCTTGGGGAGCATTGTGCCTCCACACCGCTCCAAACGGAGATTAGCATCCGCAAGGGTGTGAACTTCGGGATACATCGTCGTCTCCTGCGTGCCTCGGTTATCTCTTACCCGAGCCCTTTACTTATGCACTTTACTTTGTGATAGCCATATTGTTTCTTGTCATATATCTTGCTATCACATAGTTGCTTATCTTGCTTAGCATAAGTTGTTGGTGCACATAGGTGAGCCTAGTTGTTTTAGGTTTTGTGCTTGACAAATTAACCGCTAGGTTTATTCCGCATTTGTTCAAGCCTAAACCGTAATTATTTTAAAACGCCTATTCACCCCCCCTCTAGGCGACATCCACGATCTTTCAATTGGTATCAGAGCCTTGTCTCTCTTTATAGGGCTTAACCGCCTAGAGAGTAAGGATGTCGACTAGGGGATTAGGATTCTCTGACACTCTTAGTTTCGATGGCACAAAATTTGATGTTTGGGTAATTCGCATGCTTAATCTCTTTAGGGTCATGGACCCAAATTTAGAGCGAATTGTAGATATGGGTTTTTCTCCTCCAAAGGATCCCCAAAGATTATCTTTAGAGGATGAGAAAAACTCTTATCTCAATGCTCAAGCTTCTAATGTGCTTTTTGATGCTTTGAGCAATGTAGTTATATTTCAACTCATGCCGTTCCGGGATGCTCATGAGTTGTGGACAAAGCTTCAAGATAAATATGGCGTGTCCAAGTTTTGTGGGGATGATTGTTCCCCCTCCACATCCGGCCGTATAGTCTTCTCAACTTCTTCTACTTCACCTACATGTGGATTGCCACAAGGTAATGTTATGGTGAGTAGTGTTGGTCATTGCAATGATGATAGTTTATCGTTGATGACTCTTCATCACTATCTTGTTGCAATGCTCCATCTTTGTACTTTAGCACTTCGAGCACTCCAAATGTCTCACATGCTTGTGTTGATAGTTCCTGCATATCATGTAGAAATTGCTTGACTAAATCTCATGATGATATGTTTACTATGTCTTGTTGCCATGATAAAAATGCATATATGTCCTCGAATTGTTGTGCTAACAATGTAGAGGAAACCCAACACCCCATGGAACAAGATGTGGTCTTGAATGGTGCTTCAACGGATCCTACATCATCATCTATTGCATTTTGCCTTATGGCCAAGGGTTTAAAGGTATCTCCCACTTTGAATCCCAATATATCTTGTGATGATGGCAAGAGTGATGATGATGTTGATTATGATGAAGAGAATGATAATGTTGCCTCCTTAAAAACTAAGGGGGAAATGATTTTTAAAGCTCTTCACAAAAATAAACTTGCTCGTTTCCAACTTCATGGAAATCATGTCTATTGCCATTGAAGGCAAGAAATACATTGAGGAGTTGGAATCTCATCTAGAGGAGCATGAGGTCACCATTGAGAAAATGGAAGCTCATGGAGCGTGATTACGAAAATGAGATCGCGGAGCTATCTCAAGCTCTTCAACATGAACAAACCTCATCCGAATCTCTTGAGGAGACCTTTGCTATAGAATTATCTAGAATAAAGGAATCTCATGATAGAGCACTCGAGGTGGCCAATGATTTCAAAACTAAAAATGCTAAGCTTGAAGTTGCTCATGCTAGACTCCTTGAGGATTTTGAGCACCTCGAAAATGGCTCAAGGGTCATCAAGGGTGAGCTCATCAAACTCACCGAGTCTCATGCTCAACTTGAAGCTTCTTACTTAAAAGAGCTTGCCAAGGTGTCCTCTCCTATTGTTGTTAATGATGATGCTTGGGATACTAACTCTATTACTTGTGAAGCATCCATTTTGAAGGAGAATGTTGAGCTTCGGGCTCACTTGAATTGCTATCTATCAATTATGGGAAATTGGAAGAAAACCATGAAAAGCTCTCAAGCTCTCATGATGATCTTCTAGTATCCCATAATGAGCTAAAGATAGCTCATGAGGCCATGATTTCTAAGGTAACATCTAGTGAGCCTCATGTGGATACTAGCACTACTTCTAGTCAAAATGCTATATTGCCATGTGCTAGTCCGTGTAATTCATCTACTCACAATGTTGGTACATCTTGTGATGAATTGCTTTCCTTGCCTTGTTGCTCTAACGATGAAGCTTATACTTCCTCTAGTACTTGTGTTGAGACTAACCATGTAGAGAAAATCAAAGAGCTCAAGGCCCAAGTCACTTCTTTGAAGAAAGACTTGGAAAAGAGTCATGAAGGTAAATCCACACTCAACAATATCTTGAGTGTGCAAAAATCCCCCAATGACAAAGGTGGACTTGGATTCAACTCCAATAAGAAGAAGAGGTCCAAGATGATCAAGAAGAAGGGCCAAAAACAAGTCAAGAATTCGGCCAAGATTATTTGCTTCAAGTGCAAAATTGAAGGGCATCATGTTAGATCTTGCCCATTGAAGAAGAAACCCATTAGTGACAAGCAACAAGGGAAGCGGCGACAAGTTCATTCTCATGCTCAACCTCAAGTTGAAGAAAAGCCTCTTCCCAAGAAGACTCAAGCTTATGCTTCTCAAGTTGAGAAATCAAGTGAGAAGAAAGTGAAGAGTAGACGTTGCTACCTATGTCGCGAGAAAGGTCACCTCGCCTCTTCATGCACTAGTGGTAACTTATCCAACCCAATTATTATTGATGATATCTATTCTCTTGGGAAGGATGATGTTGGCAATGTGTTTGCCAAATTTGTTGGTACTCAAAGTGGTGTCGAAAAAGAACCATTTGGGTAGCCAAGCCTATTGTGACTAACCTCTTAGGACCCAACTTGGTTGGGGACCAACAAGCTCAAACTTGATCAATAGGTGATATGGAGATCATTGGAGACTTGGCTACATTATGAAGAATTAAGGGGACTTCATCATTCTTATTGTCTCAAGCCAAGTCATTCGGATTATCAAGTTTCTATCTTATATCCAATGTTCCTCCTTGCGGTAACTCATTCTTAAAGTGTCTACATTGATAGTTACTTGCCCCTTTGCATGTTTGGTTTCGTTTCCTTGCATGTGTTTGTATATGTTGTGCTTCCAACTTGATTATCTTGAGCAATCAAGTATGTGTGTGTTGGTTTGCACATCATGTACATGTGTGTCGTTCGTTGAGCCTTTGTGCATCTTGGTCATATCTTAGTTGGCTCTTGTGAGAGATTAATGGAATATCCCATTGTGGGGGAGTGATGTGCTTTGTGCACCTCACAATCCTATAAATGTGTGTACATGAGGAATACCATCTAGTATTGATATTACAAGATTATCTAGTCGCTATGTGGTATGTCTTCTCATGAGAAATTCAAATTCTAAATAGTCCATTAATTATCTCTTGTTGGATCCTTTAATTGCCTCTTGTCTATCTTTAATTGGTATCACATTATGGGGGAGTAATATGCTATGTGTATATTACTAGCCTAGAAAATGTGTACATTTGAGATATTGTCATCTAGAGTTGATATTGTAAATTATCTTGTTCCTAGGTGGCATGTTAGCTCTACAAGTTGCAATTTGCTTTTTGTTTGGTGTGAAGATGATGTCGGATATCCTTGCTATCTACCACCGGGAATTATTTCCATTACTACTTCTTGTCTTTGACAATTGGTACTCACTTTTGGTAGAATTTATTGATCATCTTTACATTGGCTTTTGCTTTTTATTTGCCTTTTCTCTTGCCAAGGATTGTATCAACTCCCTTTGTTCCATACCACTTGTGGATCTTGTTTATTTCTTGATCTTGTCTAGTGTTTTAGATATAGTGAAAGTGGTGATCCCACCTTGTGCATTTTGTATTCAAATGCAATTTCTCTATATGCACTAGTCTTGGGGGAGCTATCCTATTTTCTATAAAACACTCATCTTGTGATCCTTATCAAGTGTGTGTCGGTGGAAGGCAAGTCGTTTCTTTTGGGTACTTTGTGCCATCATGAAACTTTGTAGAGAGCTTGGTTTGTTTGGAACCATCCTCTCTTTTGGGGGTTTGATATCCTTTATTTAGTGGGTATCAATGGATATCTCATTCCTTGATGTATTTTTATTGATATCCTCCAAGTGATGATTTATTCATTTGGTATCTTTTCTTCATGTATTTCTTTGTCATTTGGTATCGGTTCTTGAAAGTCTTGAGCATGCATATTAACTTCATGTAGTATCTTTGGCATGCTTTCTTTCTTTGACCCAATATATAGGGGAAACTCCACCAAGTCTCAAATTGGATGAGATGTGCATGAAATTCATTTTTGTATCTATATGCACATTTTTATGTGGAGTTTGTCCTATGTATTGTTGGTTCTCTAACTCTTTGGTCCCAATGAGTTTGGGTACCATTTTGTTTGTGTTGTTGTTCTAGGAACAATTGGAGATACATTGGATGCTCGGCTCACTCACAAGGAAGGTGTTGTCATCATGTGCTTATTGGAGTCGAGCTAGGATGATCAATGAACTACTATGTACCTTAAATTGGCATCTACTACGTCCTTTC